>NC_090744.1:107848909-107851409 GCF_036898095.1 Palaemon carinicauda | reverse complement strand
GTTAGAATGTCTACTGGGAATGTAAGATTATAGAAAGACCCGTGCTGAAAACTACTGACTTTATATGAAATATTTTGCAAATGCTTATTAAACAGGAAATAGCAAAACTCTGCTCAAAGATGCAATGCTTAAATTGCACTTAAACTTAAACTTTTACAGTTATAATTTATGCAGTAATCTGTCACTAGTTTGCACAGAATTAAAAAAAAAATATGAATAAACCAAGAAAAGTAGTATTAAACAAACAAAGACCAACTTAAAGTGAAAGCTAATATGCAGTAATTGCAAGCAACAAACACATCTGGAAGCAAACACAGCGTTGCTATTACTTCTGGGCGCTTTTCCTTACCATGATGACTCGTTGGATATTATCAAAGGAGTGGATATTCGGTCCATATGTTGGCCAGTTTATATAGCAGCCATGGCACTCAGATCTCCACCAGGGTGGAAACAAAGAAAGCGAAAAGATGTGTTTGTTTGGGGGGCGGGGTTCTTTGTAGATGGGTAGTGGGCTGGCAAGGGTACCCCGGTGCCTATGGGTGAAGATCTTTCACTTCAGATGAGGAAGAGTGATTACGGTTCTATGGGGGCGAGAGATGGCGTAATATGTATAGTTACAAGACGTTGATTGATCGAATCATCACTGTCTTTATGCCTCTGGAAAAGGAAAGAAAATGGAAAGTACATGAAGAAGAAAAGGTGGAAATTAAGATGTTTTAAATATAGGCCTACTAGCAACCAATCAAAAAGTATAATTACGAGGCAATAATTGATTGAATCATTATTTTGCCTATGCATATGGAAAAGGAAAGAAAGAATACGGATTGGAAAATCGAAAATACAAGACGAAGAAAAGGTGGAAATTAAGACAATTATACTAACAACAAATCGTGTTTATTTTCCTTAGCTTTTTTCCAAAATTTCTATAAGACCTCCCATTCTCTGAATACCTGAATCGGGTATAACTCTGTTCAAAACTAAGACTGTAAGTAACAAATTGAAAGAACAATTATTCGTATTCATAAGACAAGTTAAACATCACCCAAAATAAACAAATAGTTCTTTCTATCAGCAATTATTCTACCATGGATATCTCGTAAGCCTGAAACGCAAAAAAGCTACAGAAGATACTCTTCTTTGTCTGCATCTTTTCCCACTTCTATGTGGGGCTGATGTTTCTGGCTAGCTTCCACCATCTAGCATTAATTTTATTCTGATAATATTCATTGTCCATATTCGTTTTGGCAAATTTTTCATGGCCGGATGCCTTACCTGCCGCCAACCCTCCCCATTTACCCGCGCTTGGGACCGGCACCAAGTTGAGGCTGGCTTGCCCCCGCCCCCCCCCCCCTCAGTGGAGAAAAAGAGGATGTAGAGGAAGAGAAGTAGGAGAAGGACGAAGAAGAAAAAAATTCATCACCGAAGATATATCTTATCATTAATCATTGACTTGGCAGTAGAAAGAATTCGTAATTCATTTACGGCCAAACGAGTAGTTATTCATTAATCCTGATGTATATCACAACCATATTAACACGAATAGTATCCAACTTGACCATCAAAACACGTCTCGTTCATGTTTGAAAGCAGGACTGACCATTGATAACTGGTAACGTGGGCAGGAAGATATGAACTTCTTAAACATACGTTTGACTTTTTTATTTTCACTCAAAAATTATTATGATAGGTCATCAAGAATATGGATGATAGCGCAGATAAAAAAAAAAAAAAAATCTTAATATAATATCAATTTCTAATATTTCATTCTTTCAGTGATTGTTGGACAAACATCAATACAGCTAAGAATTTTTTTTCTTAACTGATAAAATTTGTAGCTTCAGCTCTACCCATTATTTATTCTCAAGATGAAATATTTTTTTGATATAATACTAAAAGTCATTATTCATAATATATGTAATGTTACCTTGAATTGAAATGAAAATTTATCTGAATTACGTAGTACCATAAGTTTAAATCGAAGGTAATTGCTATAACTTCTTAACCCTATTATTATTATTATTATTATTATTATTATTATTATTATTATTATTATTATTATTATTATTACTATTGTTGTTGTTGTTGTTGTTACCTTTATTATCATCGATATCATTATTATTATTATTGGTGTCGTTATTGTTGTTGTTGCTGTTCTGATTTGTTGTTGCTTTAATAATAATAATAATAATAATAATAATAATAATAATAATAATAATAATAATAATAATAATAATTTCATTAATATTATGATTAAATCATCATCGTAAATATCCCAATTACAAGTACATGAAGGGATGAAAAGTTTTAGTCTAAACAAGCACCTATAATGTAAATATGACTGCTGCACCAAACGTACTCTCTCTCTCTCTCTCTCTCTCTCTCTCTCTCTCTCTCTCTCTCTCTCTCTCTCTCTCTCTCTCTCTCTCTCGTACATGCAAAATTATGTGCAGTATATATATATATATATATATATATATATATATATATATATATATATATA
>NC_090744.1:107843909-107846409 GCF_036898095.1 Palaemon carinicauda | reverse complement strand
ACGAATAATTATTGTTCATTAAACGGGTTGCTGTGGCCTGATTGGTAACGTCTCTGCCTGGTGTTTGCCAGTCGGGGGTTCGAGTCCCGCTCAGACTCGTTAGTGCCATTAGTGTCTGCAACCTTACCATCCTTGTGAGCTAAGGTTGGGGGGTTTGGGGGTGCCTATAGGTCTATCTGCTGAGTCATCAGCAGCCACTGCCTGGCCCTCCCTGGTCATAGCTTGGGTGGAGAGGAGGCTTGGCGCTGATCATATAATATATGGTCAGTCTCTAGGGCATTGTCCTGCTTGCTAGGGCAATGTCACTGTCCCTTGCCTCTGCCATTCATGAGCGAAGTTTAAACCTTTAAACCTTTAAACCTACTGTCTCTTGTAATTGGTATCTGAGTCAATTCAAATTTCACATTTTAAAGATTTAAGGTTTAAACACCGCTCACGGACAGTGCTACTGACATAACAAGCAGAACAATGCCCTTGAGACTAACTATATATACATATGATCAGCGCCTTAGCTCACTCTCCATCCAAGCTAGGACCAGGGAGGGCCAGGCAATGGTTGCTGATGACTCAGCAAGTAGACCTGTAAGCTCCCAAGAATGTTGAGGGTGCAGCCACTGAAGTAACTAACAAATTTGAGTGGGACTTGAACCCCAGCCTGGTAATTGCCAGGTAGGGACGTTGGCAATATGCCACCACAACCCTGGTCCTTAGCCAAAGTGGGTGCAATGGTCTAATAAGGATTAATTTTATTTCTATTGTTTCATTAAAAGTATTCTAATAGTTTAGTCGTATATTAAGATAAAAAATTCCTATGAAATTGAGATCTACACTTTTATATAGAATATAATAAGTTCGTGTTTTCTTGCGTTGTTAGAGGTTTTTAACTAAAGTATTTGAAAAATAAAGCTGTTACTGGTATATGATCTCAAAACAAGCCAGACCAGATATAAGTATTTAATCACACATGCAATATCTTCCGAAAACGGATAGATCCTTACAAAAAAAAGTTTTCATTTCAGGTTTCTTTACTGATTAACTTATTCTTGAATTAAGATTACCACTAGCTCTCCATTCTAGCGAATGTGATAGTTAGCGCTAGGAATGTTGTATGATTCATGGAAATAAACTTTTCTTTGGTTACAAAAATTGATTTAGTTTTTCTTAACGCGTTTTTCTTATGCGACGAAAATTTATGGAGTAAAATATGTACTAATTACATAAAAGTTGCCATGAATCACTTTTCTTTAGAACTCGCTTTCAAAAGTTTTACTAAATACAAAATAACACTTACAGTCTTTTTTTTTTTTGATAAATTCGAGAAATGAAAATTGCATATTAGAAAATAAAACAACAAACTGCTCAATAAATATTTATTCTTGGATTCGGGTGTTGTAACAAATTAGACATTAGTGGTGACCTGGAATACAAAGTATTATTAATATTTTGGGATTTTCTTAAAACATGATTTGAAAAATGGGAGAAAATTTAAGTTCTATAAGTATTATGGTAGTTATAAAAATACATTTTAAATCAAAGAATTCTATTTCAAAATATTTTGATGTTTTAAAATCAAATAATACTTTTTTCTAATATAAAAAAAAAAAAACATTTGAAATTAAGAGTTACAAATCTAACCTGCTTTTGGGAATCAAAAGTGAATTATGGTATGATTAAAGAGTATTTATTGAAAACTATTTACCATATCCTCCATGACCATGACCGTGACCGTGTCCTTTTCCGTATCCCCCATGACCGCCATGACCATGTCCGTGACCATGACCGTAACCATGACCGTGTCCATGTCCGTGACCATGTCCTTTGCCGTATCCCCCATGACCACCATGACCATGCCCATGACCGTGACCCTTGCCATATCCACCGTGGCCATGTCCATGCCCATGTCCCTTGCCGTAGCCTCCATGACCATGACCATGTCCTTTGCCATATCCACCATGACCGTGACCGCCGTGACCATGCCCTTTTCCATAGCCACCATGACCATGACCATGCCCACCGTGGCCATGACCTTTTCCATAGCCACCATGACCATGCCCACCGTGGCCATGTCCTTTACCATAACCATGGTCTGGGTCAGCCATAGCCATGGCCACGGCGACCAAGATAAGGAGAGACACAAGGGCTACGCGCTGTAATAAGACGTATATATGAGTCATCATGACAACAACCTTATTAAGTTCCTATTCTGTGGCGCTTTTAGAAGAAAGAGCCCGTGAAAACAATGTAACAAATTTTCAGAGTTGTGACTTTAGAAAGAAGATATATTAAATAATATAGAATAGATCCTTATAACTTTGATGAATAAGCAAATACTTATTCACTTCCTGCTTTAGGAGGAAGAGCCCGTGCAATTTTTCTGCCAAACTTTCAGAGTTGTAACTTATGAAAATTAATTTACTTTGAGCGGATCCTGAAATCTATGATGAGTATAGGAATCTAGAATAGACATGCTATTGCCAATCTAGTTTTCAATGTGAAAATA
>NC_090744.1:107827347-107837347 GCF_036898095.1 Palaemon carinicauda | reverse complement strand
TGTTATATTAATTTGTTATTTAGATTAAGACAATATATCTATTTCATATAATATAAGACAGTTAAATTGTATATATTTTATGTTACAAGGTGAAATTAAACAAATATATATATATATATATCGATATATATATATATATATATATATATATATATATATATATATATATATATATATATATATATATATATATATATATATATATATATGTATATATATATATTTAGATAGATAGATAGATAGATAGATAGGTATAGCTGTGTTTTCTGAAGCAGATACTGTACACATACGCATGGAAAGCTGGAAGAGAGAGAGAGAGAGAGAGAGAGAGAGAGAGAGAGAGAGAGAGAGAGAGAGAGAGAGAGAGAGAGAGAGAGAGAGAGAGGAGAGAGAGAGAGAGTTTTAATATTCATAGGCTATTAATGTCAATTGAGGCAAAGCATTCTTCATTTTACCATATCCACCATGTCCATGTCCTTTTCCATAGCCTCCATGGCCATGACCATGTCCTTTTCCATAGCCTCCATGCCCATGGCCGTGTCCTTTGCCATAACCACCGTGTCCATGACCATGTCCTTTACCATATCCTCCATGACCATGGCCATGTCCTTTTCCATAGCCTCCATGGCCGTGTCCCTTTCCATATCCACCATGTCCGTGGCCGTGCCCTTTTCCGTATCCGCCATGGCCATGCCCTTTGCCGTAACCTGGATCTGGGTCAGCCATAACCATGGCCACCACGACCAGGACCAGGAGAGGTTAGTACAGCTACACGCTGCAAATGGAAATAAGAAAATTGATTAAGTAATTAATGAAAAAATTATTTGAAATGTAAATTTATACTAGACTATATGATAGAGACCGATAAATCTCAAATTAAAGAATTATAAGTATTGATAAATAGATGCACATACACAAGCACACACACAGTTATATATATACTCACTCACACACAAACACACACACACACACACACACAAACATATATATATATATATATATATATATATATATATATATATATATATATATATATATACATATATATGCAGTATATGTGTGTATGTCATTATATGTGTATATATATATATATATATATATATATTATATATATATATATATATATATATATATATAATATATATATATATATATATATATGTATATATATATACATATACTGTGTATATATATATATATATAAATATATATATATATATATATATATATATATATATATATACTGTATATATATAGCATATATAAAAGAATCACAGGGAAAATTAAAATATAAAGTAACTCATGACTAATTTCTTCTTACTTGAAGAAGAAGACGAAACTAGTCAGGACTTATTCTAGCTTTTCATTTTCCACTGTGGGGTCTTTTGCATCTGAGCATCACGTTTCCCTATGAATTTTGCACATACACACACACATATATTGATACTGTATGAACAGTATGTGCGTATATGTGTGTTTTGTGTGTGTCTCTCTGTGATGTCCAGAGCAGTTTTCCTATTACCATTGTGGAAAAGGCGACCTTTCGTTGAGAGATTTACAAAGGAAGTGAATACTGTCTCCTTCTTGCTCGGGCTTATATAGTAAATTCACAGCTCAGCGAAATGTTCAATGAAGTGAAAACAAAGGCCTTTGAGGCTATGGAGCCTTGGGACGGGGACGGGGGTTCTTTGGCGGGGGGGAGTATGAGATTTTGGAGAATTGTCTTTTTTCCTTTCTTTTTCATCTATTTATTGTGGACAAAAGTACACGTGGGGATAGAAAAAGTGTTGCGTAAAAAAACTTAAACTTGTTTTTTTTTTATCTTAAATCAAAACAATGGTCAGCTAATTACATATTTACGTTTGATTTCATCAACTAAGAAAAGTCTATTTAAGAAAAAAAAAAATATAAGATTAAATTTATTTCTTATTCAAGAAAAATTTATTTATATAATTAAAAAAGAATGTTTTCTGTCAAAGTTTTCCATTTGAGGAAAACTATTTCATCACAAGTACCAAATGTAAATATCAAATGTCCTTGATCAAGGATTTTTTTTCAGCAATTTAACAACTCTCTCTCTCTCTCTCTCTCTCTCTCTCTCTCTCTCTCTCTCTCTCTCCTCTCTCTCTCTCTCTCATCTCTCTCTCTCTCTCTCTCTCTCAAACAGGAGTTTTGGTCTTTAATTTTGGATTTCTTAACCTGATAACCTTAAACATAATTGCCAGTTCAAAATTAGGGTAATACAAAACTTAATGACCTCATCTGAGAAGGTTTTATTATACATCTCGTTTAATGATAGTAACTACTTTTTAAGTAATCCTCCTTTCATTGCGTACACTTAATAAGTACGGTACATCATGTCGCAATCAAATTTTGCTTTGCACTTAATATTGAAATCAACTCATCTCCAGAACCATTATAACCGATTGAAAAGTCTTGTGTAAGTTTTAAACGGAAATGGAGTTTGTATAGGGGAAAATGTTTTCTGAGCATTATGAGGATATAAATGCTTTGATGTAGTATCACTTCAATAATTAGTATGGCTGTTATTAAACTATTATATAGAATAACTTAATAATTACATTTTAAATAGTAAGTAAACAGTTACCCACATAATAAAGAATTATGATGTGGGATAACAGAAGGAAACAGAGAGAAACTTTACATTTCAACAAAGAATAAGTTCTTTGAATGGTTTTCTTATCATCTGAAACCTTTTATGAAAAGATTTTAGAGAAAATAAAAACCTCTACGTAGAATAAGCATTAGCAAAGCTCTAAGCCAGAGTAGAGAGAAATGCAACACTAGTTGTTACAACACCATCACTGATGGTAGATTCATTAGACCCAAGAACTTTAGTGAAATGGATCTTACAAGAAAACGACCTCCTCCCGCAAAATTCAAAGTGAAGTAAGACTCCTCCATTGCATAGGCAATACTTTTGAAAGCTTTTATATTATAGGTTGGAGTGATATCAGATGGCCTGAGTGAATTATAGTGAAGTAGCAGAATGTTTTGGAAGAGCAAATATGTTAAGAAGTTAATGTCGAATGGGCGATATCAATAAGTGATTCTGTCTCGATTGTAAGAAACTAAAAGTTGAATAGGGAGCTGAAACATTTTGATGTTCTCGGTAAAACATTAAAAAAAAATCCTTGGTTTTTTTTATATGACAAGAATGTATATTCAATAACGAATAAATGATTTTATGATTGTTAGCAATAAGAGAGATATTATTTACAATAAAAGGGATTCAGCCATAAGAGTATTGAGAAAATATAGCTGAGCATATATGAAATTGGGACTAAAAGATTAAAAAAGATAACCAAACGAAAGGACATAAGAATTTTAAGTCAGTCATTGGGTTTCCAAACCAAATTTCTCTTATAGAATACCAAATCTATTTACTGAAAGTTTGTTTGGTGGTTGAATTACATGAAATCATGAAATGAAAATATATAAATTTTAATTACCTTATTATAAACTTTACTAGAATTCAAGTAATAGGACAGTTTTTTTCCATAAAAAATATCTACTTGATTTTTCAAAGGAATTATTGTCATACAAAGAATATGAGAAAATATGGAAATCAAATTTCATGGGTTCAATGTGAATGATAATAATGAAACTGAATCTGATTGCTTGCAATAGTTCGCTAACTAATTACGCTGATTTATATATATATATATATAATATATATATATATATTATATATATATATATATATATATATATATATATCAGTATATATATGTATATATGTGTATGTATATATACATATACATATATATATATATATATATATATATATATATATATATATATATATAATATATATATATATATATATATATATATATATATATTATATATATATCTATATATCATCTCCTCCTATGTCTAATGACGCAAAGGGACTCGGTTAGATTTCACAAGTCGTCCCTATTTTGAGCTTTTAAATCAATACTTCTCCACTCGTTATCTCCTACTTCACGCTTCATAGTGGGAGGTATTCATAAAAATGAAGGATATCCTTGTAAGCATAAGGTAATCATTATGAATATGGAAAGATTTGCTCATACTTCTACCTTTTGCATCCTCTAAGCAGAAGTAAAAGGTTGACTCGTGTTTCGGGAGCGCTTAGTTACATGTTGGAACTTGTAAGATTTCATTTGTGCTGTCAAGATAAGAAAGAGTTTAGTATTTAATGCCCTGTTTTTACTTGTATTTAATTAAGTTTACGCATCAGAAAGAACACAGACGCCGCCGCGCCTTCCCCAAAGCCTTGCTGGCGACATCTATCCCCCCACCCCTTGCATTAGAAGTTCTTTGACCTCCTTTTAGCTCCCCCACCCCTTGCATTAGAAGTTCTTTTACCTCTTTTTAGCTCCTACACACCCCTTGCATTAGAAGTTCTTTGACCTCTTTTTAGCTCCCACACACCTTGCATTAGAAGTACTTTGACCTCTTTTTAGCTCCCCCACCCCTTGCATTAGAAGTTCTTTGACCTCTTTTTAGCTCCCCCACCCCTTGCATTAGAAGTTCTTTGACCTCTTTTTGGCTTCCCCACCCCGTTCTTTGACCTCATTTCAGCTCCCACACCCCTTGCATTAGAAGTTCTTTAACCTCTTTTTAGCTTCCCCACCCCGTTCTTTGACCTCTTTTCAGCTCCCACACCCCTTGCATTAGAAGTTCTTTGACCTCTTTTTAGCTCACACACACCTTGCATTAGAAGTTCTTTGACCTCTTTTTAGCTTCCCCACCCCTTGCATTAGAAGTTCTTTGACCTCTTTTTAGCTCACACACCCCTTGCATTAGAAGTTCTTTGACCTCTTTTTAGCTCACACACCCCTTGCATTAGAAGTTCTTTGACCTCTTTTTAGCTCCCCCACCCCTTGCATTAGAAGTACTTTGACCTCTTTTTAGCTCCCCCACCCCTTGCATTAGAAGTTCTTTGGCCTCTTTTTAGCACCCACACCCCTTGCATTAGAAGTTCTTTGACCTCTTTTCAGCTCCCACACCCCTTGCATTAGAAGTTCTTTGACCTCTTTTTAGCTTCCCCACCCCTTGCATTAGAAGTTCTTTGACCTCTTTTTAGCTTCCCCACCCCTTGCATTAGAAGTTCTTTGACCTCTTTTTAGCTTCCCCACCCCTTGCATTAGAAGTTCTTTGACCTCTTTTTAGCTTCCCCACCCCTTGCATTAGAAGTTCTTTGACCTCTTTTCAGCTCCCACACCCCATGCATTAGAAGTTCTTTGACCTCTTTTTAGCTCCCACACACCTTGCATTAGAAGTTCTTTGACCTCTTTTTAGCTCCCACACCCCTTGCATTAGAAGTTCTTTGACCACTTTTTAGCTCCCACACCCCTTGCATTAGAAGTTCTTTGACCTCTTTTTAGCTCCCACACCCCTTGCATTAGAAGTTCTTTGACCTCTTTTTAGCTACCACACCTCTAGCATTAGAAGTTCTTTGACCTCTTTTTAGCTCCCACACCTATAGCATTAGAAGTTCTTTGACCTCTTTTTAGCTCCCACACCTATAGCATTAGAAGTTTTTTGACTCCTTTTTAGCTCCCACACCTCTAGCATTAGAAGTTCTTTGATCTCTTTTTAGCTCCCACACCTCTAGCATTAGAAGTTCTTTGACCTCTTTTTAGCTCCCACACCTATAGCATTAAAGTTCTTTGACTTCTTTTTAGCTTCCACACCTCTAACATTAGAAGTTCTTTGACCTCTTTTAAGCTCCCACACCTCTGGTATTAGAAGTTCTTTGACCTCTTTTTAGCTCCCACACCTCTAGTATTAGAAGTTCTTTGACTTCTTTTTAGCTCCCACACCTCTAGCATTAGAAGTTTTTTTACCTCTTTTCAGCTCCCTTACCTCAAGCATTAGAAGTTCTTTGACCTCTCTCTATAGCTCCCACACCTCTAACATTAGAATTTCTTTGACCTATCTCTTTAGCTCCCACACTTCTAGCATTAGAAGTTCTTTGACATATATTTCTAGGTTCCATACTTCTAGCATTAGAGAGTCTTCGATTTATATTTTGAGGTGCCTGACTTCTAGCATTAGAGGCTCTCTATTTTTAGGTGTCTTACCTCTGGCATTAGAGGCTCCTCTTCGCTGGCCTCTCCTGTCTTCTAGTTTTCAAGATCTTCTTTCATTAGATTATCTGTTTCTTTCGAGATTTCATTGTCTCTTTTCCTCAGTTCGTCAGTGTCCTTCTAGATTTCAAAAGAGATTTCAGTGCTGCGAGTCCTCACTTCGCCAGATTCCTCAGGGAAATCGAAGGCATTTATTCTTTACCTATCTGGGCAATGAGTAAAGAGATGAATACTATCGATTTCTCCGCATACACTATCACGCCAAAGTAAATGACGAGCAACATGATATATTTACCAATGTTGTCTGGATATGTCCTTACTTCAATGGCAAATTTTGGGACAATCCTGTTGAAGAACAACACGTCACTCACCGTTCAGTTGAACCATTCTGCCTCCATCCTCATTCCCCGCAATCCGTTTTTGCACCGATACAAAGCCTCGTACTTGTTCCAAGAATCTCCTTTAATAAGACATCGTCGCAAAAGCCCAAGCAAAGTATCCTTCAAGGCGCATACATTATGATCTTCAAAGCTCAGCTGCCAACGGAAGATCCCGTGTCTTTCTATAGGTCGGGCGATATAAAACGAACGATCGGCAACTTCGGCAGCAACCAAAACCATCTGTAGTTGATGGTGTTCCGAAGATGTAACACATAATTCTTACCGGCAGCTTCCTATTCCGCTAGATCGCGATCTCTGTGAGTTAAGTGAAATCCTTCTCCCAGTCATCAATTTCCTCATTTCCTCTTACTCCTATTGACACGCAATTCCTTAGATAGATTTCGCCAGCTTACATAAAGATCATGTGAGGTGTTGCAGGCTAAGTTTGAAAAAATGAAGATCAGGTCTTCAAAAGTCATTTGAAGCTCGGGGAGGAGTTGTTCAGGACTGCTCCTGGAAATTTCAGTTCTGGAGTCATTCAGAAATCCATGTTAAGTATATGGCTATGTCCTTTGAAGACTTTTGGAAATTCGGGAAAGTTTTCTTCAGAAACCGTTCTGAGATTCCGTTCTGGAGGCATTCAGAATTCCATGCTAAGTCTATGGCTTTTTTTTCTGAAGCCATTTGGAAATCCAGGAAACTTTTCTTCCGATACCGGTCTGAGATTCCGTTCTGGAGGCATTCAGAATTCCATGCTAAGTCTATGGCTATTTCTTCTGAAGCCATTTGGAAATCCGAGAAGATTTTCTTCCGAATTCTTTTAGGACTCGCGAAAAATTCCATTCTTGTTTTATAACAACAACAACAACAACAACAATAATAATAATAATAATAATAATAATAATAATAATAATAATAATAATAATAATAATAATAATAATAAACTACGTGATTTGATTTATGGATTTGAGTTGAAAAGTTTTGAAGACGCTAAACTCTCAACTTTGCAGTTTGAAGGAAACTTTAGGATACCCGGACGAAGGGCGAAGGGTATTTGAGGTTTAAAGCAAACCTAATTGAAATAGTTGATTTCAGCTAAATTATTTCAGGTTTGGGATTTAGAACAATCTATTTCTGGTACGAATCGATATATATATATAGATATATATATATATATATATATATATATATATATATATATATATATATATATATATATATATATATATATATATATATATATATATATATATATATAGATTATATATGTGCATATACATGCATGTATATAAGCTTTTGCAGTATATGAATATTCTGTGTATATATGTATATTTATACGATGTATATATATACATATATATACACAGACATATATATATATACATACATATACATATATATAATATATACATACATATACATATATATAATATATATATATATATATATATATATATAAACTTTATTTATATATTATATGAATACAGTATATTTGCATGTACTGTACACACACACACACACACACACACACACATAAATATATATATATATATATACATACGTATATATATACTGTTTATACATACATACATCCCTAAATACAGCAGCCTTCGTATTCGCCCAACTGTTTATACATGCAAAAGCAAATGTAAAATGCATATCACCAAGTTATGGCTTAACTTTGATATTTCATCGAGATTCCAGGTGTGGACAAGATATCTGTCCGCTAGCCACTGTACATTTTGTTCTTCAAAACGGAATAACATCTTGAAATCACGATCAAGTGTGGGTAAACGGGGCATGCATTGTTTAATATGCCTCACATCCACAAAATCTGCCATCGTGCTGAGAATCGGACAGAACAACCTTTCTCTTCGAACTGCAGTCTGCTACTGACCAGACTCAGCTTTTTCGAAGCATATGCTCTTTATATGAAGTAAAGGGTCTTCTTTATGTATAACCATTTACTTTTATGGGATTATAAGAATAAGCTTTTGCTCTAAAAGTAGAAGCTTTTGCTTGAAATGTTTATGAGTACAAGTAGAAGGATTTCCTTCATATTTTGCAAGTATAAACATATCCTTTTCTCTATGAATACCTCCCAGTTTTCAGCCATGTATGTTTGGGCCTTCCAACTCTTCTAGTGCCTTGTGCACCCATTTAACTCCCAATATTCTTCTAAGGGCTTTGTTCTCAAATTTACTAAATCTGTTAGATATTGTTTCATTGTCATACCACAACTCATGTTCATACCTTAACGCCGATCGCACTAAACTGATATATAGCTTGTGATTTCGGGCGATATGATTTCCAAATTTTATTTAACCTAGTCATTGTCTGTTTTTTTTTTTAATCTTTCTTTAAACCTCAATTCTAAAGATCATGTATTAAAGATCATAGTTCCTGGACATTTAAGTGATTTCACCTCATTAATCATTTCTCCTTCCAATGATAATCTACCATTGAATATTCCGTTCTCGTCATCCATCTTTCTTCTATTTATCTCGAGCCTAACCTCCTGTGATATTTCATGCATCCTGGTAAGCAAGCTTTGCAAGTCCTGTGGTGTTCTGCTAAGGATAGCGTCATCACCATACACTATACTCAATTTTTTTAGTGAGGCGCATTTGCACTGACTCGCAGCGGTGCCCTTTTTGCCTCAAAATTTTCCTGCTGTCTGATTGGTTAGAATTATCTTGTCCAACCAATCAGCGATCAGGACATTTTTCCGAGCTAAAAGGGCACCCCTGCAAGTTGGTGCAAACCTGCCTCACTAAAAAGAATTGACTATAGGTCAGCTAATTTCCTATTACCAATCCAGTCCAATCGTTTTAAAACTATAGCCAACAATTCTATGCATTACAAAATCCATGAAAAGGATAAACAACATAGGTGACAGCACATTCCCATTGAGTACTGCACTGTTCCATGGGAATTCATTATATAGGACTCCATTAACATTAACTTTGCACCTGCTATGCTCATGAACAGACTTAATCAAATTTACATTTTTAAGAGAAACTCCATAGTAACGCAGGACTCTCTACAAAATTGGCAGGTGCACACTATCAAAGGTTTTTTCATAGTCCGCAAATGCCATCAAAAGTGGATTTCTGTATTGTACTCATTGTTGTACCATATATCTTAAAATTAAAGTTTGGTCAGTACAACTTCTATCTTTTCAAAATCCTGCCTCTTCACCTCTCAGGGTTTCATCAATCTTTCTCTCTAGTATCTTTGGAATGAGCATACTACATTTTTTCATGACTACTGACGTAAGTGTGTTGCCTTTGTAATTATTTCAATAAGTCAGGTCTCCTTTATTGTCATTTTCACCAACACTCCTAGCTCCCATTCATCAGGTTGAGCCTCTTCATGCCACGTTCTACCAAATATTCTTTTAAGTGTTCTGGGAGTCACTTCATTTTTGGCCAATATCATCTCAGCAGTTATTCCTTCATATTCATATGAAATATATATACAATATATATATATATATATATATATATATATGTG
>NC_090744.1:107794847-107824847 GCF_036898095.1 Palaemon carinicauda | reverse complement strand
CCTATTACCATTGTGGAAAAGGCGACCTTTCGTTGAGAGAGTTACAAAGGAAGTGGATACTGTCTCCTTCTTGCTCGGGCTTATATAGTAAATTCACAGCCCAGCGAAATGTTCAATGAAGTGGAAACAACGGCCTTTGAGGCTATGGAGTCTTGGGACGGAGACGGGGACGGGGGTTCTTTGGGGAGGGGGTAGGGGATGAGATTTTGGAGAATTGTCTTGTTTCCTTACTTTTTTATCTATTTACTTTGGACAAAAGTACAAGTGGGGATAAAAAAAAAAGTGCTGCGTAAAAAATTATACTTGGCATTTTCTTATATCAAAACAATGGTCAGCTGACTAGATATTTTACGTTTGATTTCATTAACTAAGAAAAGTTTATTTCCAAAAAATAAGATTAAATTTCTTTATTTCTTATTCAAGTAGAATTTTTCTATTAAAAAAAAAAGTTTCTGTCGAAGTTTTCTTTCGAGGAAAACTATTTTACCACAAGTACCAAATATAACTAATAAATTTTGTAAATCAAAGAGTTCCTTTCCAGCAATTAGCAACATCTCTCTCTCTCTCTCTCTCTCTCTCTCTCTCTCTCTCCTCTCTCTCTCTCTCTCTCTCTCTCTCTCTCAAACAGGAGTTTTGCTCTTTATTTTTGGATTTCTTAACCTGATAGCATAAAATATAATTGCTGATTCAAAATTAGGACCATACAAAACTTAAGGACCTAATCTTAGAATATTTTATGGTACATCTCGTTAGATGATAGTAACTACTTTTTTAAGTTAACTTCCTTTCATTGAGTATATTTGATAAGTACGGTACATCATGTCAAAATCAAATTTTGCTTTGCCCTTAATATTAAAGTCAACCCATCTCCGCCACTATAACCGATTGAGAAGTCTTGTGTATGTTTGATGTAGTATCACTTCAATAATTATTATTGATAGTGTTTTATTAACTTATATAAAAGAACTCGATAACTACATTTTAGATAGTAAGTAAACGCTTACTCGCATAAGGAATTATTGTGTGGGATAACAGGAGGAAACAGAGAGAAAAATTTACTTTTCAAGAGAGAATAAGTTCTTTGAATTATTTTCTTATCCTCTGAAAACTTTTATGGAAAGATTTGAGTGAAAAGAAAAACCTCTACACAAAATCAACATTAGCTAACCTATAAGAGAGAGCTAAGAGAAATGCAATACGAGCTGTTACAACACCAACACCGATGGCAGGTTCATTAGCTGCAAGAGTTTTTGTGAAACGGATCTTAGAAGAAAACGACTCCTGTCATAAAATTCAAAGTGAAGTAAGACCATATTGCATTGGCAATATTTTTGCAAGATTTTAATTTATAGATGAAGTGATATCAGAAGGACTGAGTGAATTACAGAGAAGTAACACAACGAATAGGAAGAATAAATATAATAAGAAGTAAATGGGGAATGAACAATGTCAGTAAGAGATTTTGTCTTGATTGTAAGTAACTAAAAGTTGAATAGGATGGTGAAACACTTTAATGTTCCCTGTAAAATATTAAAGCGAATTCATTGTTTTTTTTATATGACAAGGATGTATATCAAATAATTATTAGATTTTTTTTTTTATTATTTGAAATAAAAGAGATTCAGGCATGAGAGTATTAAGAAAATATAGCTGAGCCTATATGAAGTGGGACTAAAAGATCGCTGTATTTCTAAACCCAATTTCAATTATAAAATACCTAATGTATTTAATGCAAGTTGGGTTGGTGGTTAATTTACTTTTTCATGAAATTAATAGATTTTAATTAATGTACTGAAAACTATATTTCAAGTGTTATAGCACAGTTTTTGGTTTCCTTAAAAAAGATTGATTTCATTTTTTAAAGGAATCATAACAAAGAATATAAAATATTGAAATCAAATTTCAAAGGTTCAATGTGAATGAAAATAATGATATCGAATCTGATTGCTTGTGATAATTTGATGATATATATATATATATATATATATATATATATATATATATATATATATATATATATATATATATATATATATATATATATATATATATATATATATATATATATATACACTCCTCACCATCGCCTCATCCATAAATGGCACATGAGTAATCTCTCTTATAGTTTCATTTTCAATCTCGTACTGCCATTTAACTCCCAATATGCTTCTGAGGGCTTTGTTCGCAAATTTATTGAATCGGTTAGATATTGGTACATTGTCATACCACGACTAAACTGATATATAGCCTGTAATTTCATGCGATTTAATTTCCAAATTTTACGTAACCTAGCCATTGCCTGATTAGCTTTTTACAATCTTTCATTAAACCTCAATTCTAAAGATCCTTTATTAAAGATCAAAGTCCTTAGATATTCAAGTGATTCCACGTCATTAATCATTTCTCCTTTCAATAATATTCCATCTTCCATTGCATATTCCTTTCTCATCATCTCTCTCTTTCTTCTATTCATCTTGATGATATTTCATGCATTCTGGTAAGCAATCTTTGTAAGTCCTGTGGTGTTCTGCAAATATGAAAAGCATCATCAGCATACTCTAAGCCAGCTAATTTTCTGTTATCAATCCAGTCCAATCTTTCTCAACTATCCTCAACAGTTCTGTGCATCACAAAATCCATGAGAAGGATAAAACAACATAGGTAACAACATATTACCATTAAGTACTCCACTGTTCCATAGGAATTCATTAGATAGGACTCAATTAACATTAACTTTTCACTTGCTATGCTCATGAACAAACTTGATCAAATTTACATTTTTCAGAGAAACCATAATAGAGCAGGACTCTCCACACAACTGGCCGGTCCACACTATCAAAGGCTTTTTCATAGTCCACAAATACCATGAAAAATGGATTTCTATATTCTACACATTGCTGAACCACATGTCTTGAAATGAAAATTTTGTCAGTACAACTTCTACCTTTTCGAAACCGTGCCTGTTCATGTCTCAGCTTTTCATTACTATTTCCCTCTAATCTCTTTAGAATGAGCACACTACATTATATATTTTCATAACAACTAACGTAAGTGTGTTGCCTCTGTAATTGTTGCAATCAGTCAGGCCATTTTTACCAACACCCCTAGCTCCCATTCATCAGGTTTTGCCTCTTCATGCCACATTCTACCAAATAATCTTGTAAGTATTCGTGGAGTGACTTTTAGCCAATACCATCTCAGCAGTTATTCCTTCGTATCCATATGAAATATATATATATATATATATATATATATATATATATATATATATATATATATATATATATATATATATATATACATATATATATACATATATATATATATATATATATATATATATATATATATATATATTCATATATATAATTAAATTTATGTATCTATATATATACATATATATATATATATATATATATATATATATATATATATATATATATATATGTGTGTGTGTGTGTGTGTGTGTGTATTGTATATATAATTATATATGAAGTTTGTGTACGTATATGCATACAAATTACATATATATATATATATATATATATATATATATATATATATATATATATATATATATATATATACATATATATATATATATATATATATATATATATATATATATGTATGTGTGTATGGGTTTTCTTTCTGATTGGGGGTTACCTTATACTTCGTGGAAACGTTTATTTATCGTTATGCTTAGCAAAGCTGTACTAGTCAAGTTTGGTGTGAGCGATCAGAATAAATCTCCCACCATCACTAATCCGCACTGGCTCGCTTGGTAATGAAAACATTAGAAAGAATAAGATACCATATTCTACTTTTTTTTTTATCAAGTATTGATATTTCATATTTAATACACATTTCAGTTTTTTGGTTCATATATATTCATTTTTTTCGAGACGAAATTATGGTGATAGAAGATGTAATAGATACAAGTGGTTATTATTTATAATTTATTTGTCGAGGTAAAATTCGTAATAAATAAAAGCACAGTTTAATGGTGACCTGGAATAAAGACAAATTGAATATTAGATCAATATTTTCGTCAATGATATAATAATGTATGTTTTTTTAATATTAAGAGAACGTATCTCTTCCCTTTGATATAAAATATATCAAGTATAGATATTTCCTGTTAAAAGGTGAAAAGGTACAAATATATCTATCTATGTTTACTGGAACCGATACGTAGACACATAAGCACCTGAGAGAGAGAGAGAGAGAGAGAGAGAGAGAGAGAGAGAGAGAGAGAGAGAGAGAGAGAGAGAGAGAGAGTTAATACTCATAGGATCTTAAATAAGTTAAAGCATTCTTCAAAACATATTTTGACATCAATTACCATATCCACCATGTCCGTGTCCTTTGCCATAGCCTCCATGCCCATGGCCGTGTCCTTTGCCATAACCACCGTGTCCATGACCATGTCCTTTACCATAGCCTCCATGTCCATGGCCATGTCCTTTTCCATAGCCACCATGGCCGTGTCCCTTTCCATATCCACCATGTCCGTGGCCGTGTCCTTTTCCGTATCCGCCATGGCCATGCCCTTTGCCGTAACCTGGATCTGGGTCAGCCATGACCATGGCCACCACGACCAGGACCAGGAGAGTTAGGACAGCGACACGCTGCAAATGGAAATAAGAAAATTGATAAATAGATATAATGGAATTAAATTGGAATGTGAATATAAGGTATACCCAAATAGAAATAAAATGAATACACGAATAGATTATAGAGACGATATCTCTCGTGTTAAAAGTATGGATAAATAAATGCATATATATATATATATATATATATATATATATATATATATATATATATATATATATATATATATATATATATATGTGTGTGTGTGTGTGTGTGTGTGCGTGTGTGTGTGTGTGTGTATGTGTGTGTGTGTGTGTGTGTGTGTGTGTGTGTGTGTGTAGTCTTTTGCAGTATTTAAAAAAAAGAATCACAAGAAAAATGAAAATACAATATAAAGTGACTCATAACTAGTTTCGTCTTACTTGAAGAAGAGGACGTAACTAGTCGGGATTTACTCTAGATTTTCCCGTTTCCTTGTGAATTTAACACACACAAACACACACACATATATTGTATATATGTGCGTATATGTGTGGTGTGTGTGTGCGTCTTTGTGATGCTCATATTACCATTGTGGAAAAGGCGACCTTTCGTTGAGAGAGTTACAAAGGAAGTGGATACTGTCTCCTTCTTGCTCGGGCTTATATAGTAAATTCACAGCTCAGCGA
Source organism: Palaemon carinicauda (assembly GCF_036898095.1). NCBI lineage: Eukaryota > Metazoa > Arthropoda > Malacostraca > Decapoda > Palaemonidae > Palaemon > Palaemon carinicauda. Next base: position 107,819,580 of record NC_090744.1, on the reverse strand, counting down.
AATGTTCAATTAAGTGAAAACAAAGGCCTTTGAGGCTATGGAGCCTTGGGACGGAGACGGGACTGGGCGGAACGGGAACGGGGTTCATTGGGGTTAGAAGGAAGAGAGGAGATTTTTTTTTTATTTACTTATTTATTGTGGACAAAAGTACACGTTAGAAAGAGTGGTGTAAAAAAGAAAAATTAAACTTTGTCTTTTCTCAAATCAAAACAATGGTTAGCTGACTACATATTTATGCTTGATTCCATAAACCAAGAAAAGTGTATCTGTAGAAAATAAGTATTAAATTTCTTTCTTTCGCCTTCAACTAGATTTCATTCATCTAATACCATAAATAGTTTTATGTCAAAGTTTTCTTTCGAGGAAAACTGTTATCACAAGTATTAAGTATACATATCCAATGTTGTTTATCAATGAGTTTCTTCTTAGGAATTTACAACTCTCTCTCTCTCTCTCTCTCTCTCTCTCTCTCTCTCTCTCTCTCTCTCTCTCTCTCTCTCTGAAACAGGACTTTTGCCTTTCTTATATCTGATTTCATAACCTAATAATCCAAAGTATATTTACCATTCCAAAATCAGGACAGTACAGGGGCATTTCAAGCCTAAGAACAGATTCCTGAATCCGACAGGTATATGTACAGTGGACTTGAAACGAACTCATATTTCTTGATGGCCCCTTTGGTAAAGTCGCCTATGCAGGCATTGTTTTGGCTCAGGTCATAAGTTCGGATCCTTGCCCAGCCAGAATCATTTATCATAAATGAATTTCCAGTGGATATACATTCCCAAGGGTAGAATTCGATATTAAATGCTATTGTAGTTGATAATTAAATTGATTAAAATCACGAGTGTTGGTGATTTATATATATGTATACATATATATATATATATATATATATATATATATATATATATATATATATATATATATATATATATATATATATATATATATATATATATATATATATATATATATATGTATATATTTGTATATATATATATATATAAATATATATATATATATATATATATATATATATATATATATATATATATATATTATAAATATATATTTTTTTTCAAATAAGTTACAAATACCCCTTAATATCGATTCGCTCTGCCTTGGGATCTCAGACTCTTACGGAAATTTCTTTTATGATAAATATGTTTGCCCGGCCAAGTACTGATAGAAATAAGGATAAATGTTTTACTGTTTAGACCAGCATAACCTTCATTCCCCTTCCTATTGATCATAGGGTATTTGTACCTTATTTCAAAAACCTTATTAATACTTTGGAAATAATCTCTATTAACCTTTCTCGACATCCAACAACCTATCATCTTTGTTAACCTTTCCATCGAATAAACAATATAAAAAAAAATATAACTTTCTTATGATTCATTAGCAATTATTTGAACTTACATTGTATTATTATAGAATAACCCTTCCTTTGAAACAAACTTTATCATAGAGCAGAACTTTTATTTATATTCTTATTATACCCGGAGACATTATAATGTATGCTTACAGTTCCTTCTCACCAAGCTATCATCTTCAAATCTACGCCTAGCACTAAGTTCCTTAAAAACATCATGATTAATATTCGTGCTAATAAAAATAAATGTTGACATATAATTGTCATACATCTTTAGTAATTTAATGCAATGCCTACACTTTCACCTATATAAATGAACATTGGCTCTTCTTTTTAAAGGTATACCCCGTCTATTGTGATTCATTTGCAGAGATCATCAGCATCTCTCTCTCTCTCTCTCTCTCTCTCTCTCTCTCTCTCTCTCTCTCTCTCTCTCTCTCTCTCTCTCTCTCTCGCAACGATCTTTCAGAATTAGCTTTTTTTAATATTCACGATTGGCCTATCATTAACTTAGGAAGACTGTGGCCGTTACTGGTGAGGGAAAACATTAATATATATATATATATATATATATATATATATATATATATATATATATATATATATATATATATATATATATATATATGTATATATATATATATATATATATATATATATATATATATATATATATATATATATATATATATATATGTATATATATATATATATATATATATATATATATATATATATATATATATATATATATATATATTTATTTATATATATATGTATATATATATATATATATATATATATATATATATATATATATATATATATATATATATATATATATATATATATGTGTGTGTATATATAGACAATACTAATTTTTTTACTTTTAATTTAAAAAGTTGAATTATATTTATTACAATCACAATATTTACAGTACGGTTACAGTATACATTAACATTTTGACATAAACATAAACCATCTAAATAAACAATTTGCACATTTTAATAATAATAATAATAATAATAATAATAATAATAATAATAATAATAATAATAATAATAATAATAATAATAATAATAATAATAATAATAAAATAAATATAATAATAAGATTAATAAAAATGATAATTATAACAATAATTTTAAAATTAATAATAATAATAAGAAATAAGGATAAATGTTTTACTGTTTAGACCAGCATAACCTTTATTCCCCTTCCTATTGATCATAGGGTATTTGTACCTTATTTCAAAAACCTTATTAATACTTTGGAAAAAATCTCGATTAACCTTTCTCGACATCCAACAACCTATCATCTTTGTTAACCTTTCCATCGAATAAACAATATAAAAAAAAGATATAACTTTCTTATGATTAATTGGCAATTATTTGAACTTACATTGATATTGTTATAGAATAACCCTTCCTTTGAAACAAACTTTATTATAGAGCAAAATTTTATTTATATTCTCATTATTACCGGAGATATAATAATGTATGCTTTAATTTCCGTCTCTCCAAACTATCATCTTCAAATCTACGCCTAGCACTAAGTTCCTTAAAAACATTATGATCAATATTCGTGCTAATAAAAATAAATGTTTGCATATAATTGTCATATATCTTTAATAGTTTAATGCAACGTCTACACTTTCACCTATATAAATGAACATTAGCTCTTCTCGTTATAGGTATACTCCGTCTCTTGTGATTCATCTGCAGGGATCATCAGCATCCCTGTCTTCTAGTACTCTCTCTCTCTCTCTCTCTCTCTCTCTCTCTCTCTCTCTCTCTCTCTCTCTCTCTCTCTCTCTCAACGTTCTTTCAGAATCGGCTTTTTTTATAATCACGGTACCGTTACTGATAAGGGATTACATTAATATACATAAATATATATATTTATATATATATATATATATATATATATATATATATATATATATGTGTGTGTGTGTGTGTGTGTACATATATATATATATATATATATATATATATATATATATATATATATATATATATATATATATATATATATATATAATACTTATTTCTTTACTTTTAATTTAAAAAGTTGAATTACATTTATTACAATCACAATATTTACAGTACGGTTACAGTATGCATAAACATATTTACATAAACATAAACCATCTAAATGTGCAAATTGTTTAATTTGCACATCTTTATTTTCTTTTTTAGCTACTCAAACACAATAATTTGTAAACTTTCTTGTGAACATTTTATTCATTCTTTCTTTATAGATATTTTAATAGCCCCCTATCATAATGAAATTTGCTACTTAATGGATTCTTTTAACCTACTGTATATTGAACCAAGAAACAGCTTTACTGACATGCATACAATTACCATGGAAATGATGATAAGGTTTATTTTATAACGGATTTACACTCTGGAACGGCCTTATTAACAAACAATTCCGCAGGTGGATGACGCAACACAGTCAGGCGGTGGCGAAGACACAGACATGTAGCCATCATCTTTATTCATTATTCAATCTGTCTATGTTTATTGCGCTGAGTATAATTTTATGAAATTCGATCATAGTCATGCACCTTCTGACATATAACTATTACTTCTTAAATTATATGAATCTGTAATGAATAATGATATTCTCCATTCAAGGAAATTCCATTTGGCAGCGCTGTCCCAAACTCGTCCCACCAACATTAACTATGCTGATGGTTGTTACCTTGGTCACTTGTACAGGGACATGACTTAAAATCCATGTGTTCTGATGAAGGAATGGAATACTAAACACGTTTATAAGTAAACTCAGGTTCCTTTCGATAGCATATAAAAAGTTCACACGATTTTTTGGTAAAAATATTCATTCCTAATAAGGAAACGATCGTTGGACAATTTACCAACTACCAATTCTCTAGCCCTACCATCCTAGAATATTTTTTGACCCACGTGGTCGTCAAATAATTGACTATATTAGTTTGGACAAGGTGCCTCTGATGCCATCTATTGGCGGTAAAAATAAAACTCGTTAAGATGTAAGGGAGGGAGCTTGGCGGGTCTGCGTTATTATGCCTTACAGAGTGTATCAATATTGTTATTCAACGTAGCTTTTACTAACAATACATGTCATACCATGAAACCTATTAATTATATTCTGGTCGCATAATAAGGTAATTGAAATTAGATCAAATAACTGTGTAATTACTTTATTGTTTCACAGATTTCAGTACATTTGGCATTTTCTGGTGATCCCCTGACCCCCCCCCCCCCAGATGTAATTGAACTAACGATTGTTTATTGAGGAAACATTTCTGTGACTTTTAATGCAAAATTTGTAATTTCCTAAGAATTAAGTTGTGGCCAGACAACAATGAACATCAAGTTCACGTGCTTCTGTTTAAAAGCAATGTTGTGCCCAAATAGCAACAGAAATGAAGAAATGCAAATTATAATGATTGGATGATGGGGATAATTAGCAATTAGGTACTCTACTACCAAGGCCATCTATTGGTCACGAAAATAAACTATTTGTAGAGCTCTTTAATCCTTGCATTCTGGAACCTTCCATGACGTCATTTTGGTTTAAAATAGCCTTCTTAATTGGAAATGAATATAATTTACATCTGCCACAAAAATTTCTCCTTATCCAACCAATTACCTTTTTTCCAACTGTATAGAATCATTCACAGGAATGGAACAAGAAGTAGAAACACTCAGATTTTTTTTTTTATTTTGAGAAGTGTGGGATTACTAAAACATACTTTCATGGTAGCTTTTGTACGTAATGCATCAAAAAACTTCCTAATCCCAATAATAATATTTTACTTCTGATTTTTTAGGCTCTAAGTTATGGTAATTATATGTAAAACACAGATATGTATAACAAAAATATATAGAGCATATACTAATATTCTAAAAGCAAAGAGTTGGAACTCAGCCATGCATTAAAAACTCCAAATTTAACCAAGATATATTCATGTCCGCAACAAATAAGTTGGTAACTAACCATAAGCCCAGACTTTGACATCAATCTTCTATAAAGTGTGACTTGTTACATTATAAAACTTTACTTAATGACTGCAATTACTTCTTAAGTAAGCTGGTTTTTCAATTCATATACTTTATACGCGTGGTCCATCATAATACATTAGAATTCGGTCTTTTTAAATTGAAATCAACCCATCTCTGCCATTAAAAACCGATCTTGCGTAAAATGGGAAGAAATTTGAAGAGAATGGAGTTTGCATAATAAGATGTTGCATTAGCTTCATGGTAAGATAAAATAAAAATACTTTTATGAATCATTGCATCAATTATTAGTAATATAAGGATTTATTAATATACTATATAATCTAACTTGATAACTAGATTTTACATAATTATTCTGGGTGATAAAAGGATGAAACATACAGAGAAATTTATATCTCAACAAAGAATGGATTCTGTGACTGACTTTTTTGATCGTCTGAGGACTTTTATAGAAAGATTTCAGTGAGAAGAAGAACCTTTCAAATAGAATCAGCATTAGCTGACCTCTAAGACAGAGCTGAGAGAAATGTGACATGAGTTGTTACACCACCAGCACAGATGGTGGATTCATTACACCCAAAAGATTTACGGTAAAACGTATCTCAACAAGAGAATTTGTGAGTGTTTTAGTATTATATATATGTATAGTTAATTTTGTTTATCTATATATATTTTACACACACACACACACACACACACATATATATATATATATATATATATATATATATATATATATATTATATAGTATATATATATATATATATATATATATATATACATACATATATATACACATATATACATATATATATATATTATATATATATATATATATATATATATATATATGTATATATATATATATATATATATATATATATATATATATATGTGTGTGTGTGTATATATATATATATATATATATATATATATATATATATATATATATATACTGTATATATAATTCTATGTAAAAACTGAAAGCTTTTGGAAAGATTAATTCAGGGGATTATGTATATATATATATATATAATATATATATATATATATATATTATATATATATATATATATATATATATATATATATAGTATATTATATATATATATATATATATATACATATGTGTGAGCGTGTGTGGAATACGGCACTGATTGATAATCCACAGATACAGTAATGCTCTGGTAAACGTCCATCAGGACGACATGGCCTGAGCCCAAAAAAACGGATTTTGAGCGAAGCGAAAAATCTATTTTTGGGTGAGGGTAGCCATGTCGTCCTGATGGACCCGCCCTTCCTTTTATTGTAAAAAGGGCCTGTCTGACCGTCCCTATAGTACAGTATTTGTTACACCTCGTATATCGCTACAAGGAATATAGAGGGCGCTGCCCGCTTTCGACGGATACACACTGGAAACGGAATAGGAGAGATGCCTTATGAGCGGCTCTCTTTTCATTCTCGTTTCAGATTCTTGTCACTGTAACCCCTCGAAGCGTTAATACTGTTCGGGGTGAAGATAGCTATGTGACGTTGTCAAGAATATGTCCTCTGATATTATGTGATATCCTTGTGAGATTATTTAGGGATATTCGCTCCAGGAGTTAGAATTCTGGATACCTTAAGGTTAAAATTCCTCTGGGAATATCACTGTAGTCAAATATACCCTAGAAAGCTACCTAATAGGAACTTCCATCAGGACGACATGGCTACCTCACCCCAAAAATAGATTTTCGCTTCGCTCAAAACCCGTTTTTTTCACTAAAATATTTAAATGCATTTGTTACTCCACCAACGTTACTATATCTTCCGAAAACTTCAAAATTAAATATTACCAATGAAGCGAGAACTGAGTGTCATATTTCCTCAATATTATATGGGAGAGATATGGTTATTTACCTCTATCATAAATCATAACAGTAATTATTCCACACTTTATTTATATGTCTTCGTTGAAGAGGCCTTGGAACATCCAATGCTTCACTATTTATAGATCGTCAGCTGATAATATTTCAATATATGAGTATATGCTCAGTTAAAAGAAATTTATTCAAAATATTAACAACGGATCAAATATATAAGAGTATGAATAAGATACCTTATCCCATTTTTATACTAAGTATTAATATTTCATATCTAATATACATTTTTAGTCTGCTTTCAATCTTTTTTAGATTAAATCAAGCTGATCAGACTAGTCTCCCCACCATCACTATTCCGCAGTAGCCATCGTAGGTGATAAAAATATTAGGAAGAATAAAATACCCTGTTCTATTTTCGTTATATTATGGATTAATATTTGATATAACAATATATTTTTAGTTTTTTTTTTATTTATTTCATTCTCATTATTTTGAGATGAAATTAAGGTGATAGGCGATAAAATGAATACAAGTGATTATTCTTTATATTTATTTTGTCGAGGTAAAAATTCGTAATAAATTAAAATCACAGTTTAATGGTAACCTGAAATAAAGATAAATTGAATATTAGATCAATATTTTCGTCAGGTGTTTTGATAATTCATGTTATCTTTATAAATTAAGAGAGCGTATATCTTTTTCTTTTAATACTGAATAAGTTAAGTTTAGATATTTCACGTTACAAGGTGGAAAGGTACAAACATATCTTTTTATGTTTACTGGAACAGATATGTAGGCACATAGGCAGCTGGAGAGAGAGAGAGAGAGAGAGGAGAGAGAGGAGAGGGAGAGAGGAGAGTGAGAGAGAGAGAGAGAGAAAGAGTATTAATATTCATAAGTTTCTTAATATCATTCAAGTCAAAGCATTCTTCAAGACATATTATCATGATATCATTTACCATGTCCATGCCCTTTGCCATAGCCTCCATGGCCATGACCATGTCCTTTTCCGTATCCCTCCATTGCCCATGGCCGTGTCCTTTGCCATAACCCACCCGTGTCCATGACCATGTCCTTTACCATAGCCTCCATGACCATGGCCATGTCCTTTTCCGTAGCCACCATGGCCGTGTCCCTTTCCATATCCACCATGTCCGTGGCCGTGTCCTTTTCCGTATCCGCCATGGCCATGCCCTTTGCCGTAACCTGGATCTGGGTCAGCCATGACCATGGCCACCACGACCAGGACCAGGAGAGTTAGGACAGCGACACGGCTGCAAATAGAAATGAGAAAATGATAAGTAGATATAATGGTATTAAATTGGAATGTGAATATAATGTATACCCAAATAGAAATAGAATGAATACGCGAATTGATTATAGAGACGATATATCTCGTGTTAAAAGTGTGGATAAGTAAATACATTTATATATATATATATATATATATATATATATATATATATATATATATATTATATTATATATATATATATATATATGTTTGTGTGTGTGTGTGTGTGTGTGTGTGTGTGTGTGTGTATAGCCTATTGTAGTATATTAAAAAGATCACAGGGAAAATGAAAATACATTATAAAGTAATTCATAACTAGTTTCGTCTTGCTTGATTTTACTCTAGATTTTCCCCGTTTCCTTGTGAATTTAACACACACAAACACACACACATATATTGTATAACATGTGCGTATATATGTGGTGTGTGTGCTTCTTTGTGATGCTAATATTACCATTGTGGAAAAGGCGACCTTTTCGTTGAGAGAGTTACAAAGGAAGTGGATGCTGTCTCCTTCTTGCTCGGGCTTTATATAGTAAATTCACAGCTCAGCGAAATGTTTCCAATGAAGTGGAAACAAAGGCCTTTGAGGCTATGGAGCCTTGGGACGGAGACAGGACGGGACGGGACTGGGGACTGGGACGGGGGTTCATTGGGGTCAGGGGGAGGAGAGGAGATTTTTTTTATTTACTTATTCATTGTGGACAAAAGTACACGTTAGAAAAGAGTGCTGCATAAAAAATTTGCCTTTTCTTAAATCAAAACAATGGTCAGCTGACTACATATTTATGCTTGATTCCATAAACCAAGAAAAGTGTATCTGTAGAAAAAAAATGTATTAATTTTTTTTCTTTCGCCTTCAACTAGATTTTATTCATCTAATACCAAAGGAAGTTCTTTGTAGAAGTTTTCTTTCGAGGAAAACTATTTTATCATAAGTATCAAATATTAATATTAAATGTTGTTAATCAAGGAGTTTTTTTTCGGAATTTGCAACCCCCCCCCCCCCCCCTCTCTCTCTCTCTCTCTCTCTCTCTCTCTCTCTCTCTCTCTCCTCTCTCTCTCTCCTCTCTCTCTCTCTCTCTCTCTCTGAAACACGATTTTTGCTCTTCTGATATCGGATTTCATAACCAAATAATCCTAAGTATATTTACCATTTCAAAATCAGGACAGTACAAGAGCATAGACCTTTTTTTTATCGGGTGGTGGGCTTAAGTTTGAAAAAGTGGGGTGTCTGATTGCTTGATTTCAAGTCTAAGAACAGATTCTTGAATCCGACAGGTATATATACAGTGGACTTGAAATTACCTTATATCTCTCTTCATAGCTCGATTGGTAAAGTCGCCTATGGAGGCATTGTTTCGGCCCAGGGGATAGGTTCGAATCCTTACCCCAGCCAGAAACATTTATCATAAAAGAATTTTCCAGTGGATATACATTCCCAAGAGTAGAATTCGATATTAAATGCCATTGTGGTTGTTATTTACAATGATTAAATTCACAAGTGTTAATGGTATATATATATATATATATATATATATATATATATATATATATATATATATATATATATATATATGAATTTATAAATTTATATATATATATATATATATATATATATATATATATATATATATATATATATATATATATATATATATCACTAACAATGCTAATGATAAAAAATATTATATATATATATATATATATATATATATATATATATATATATATATATATACATATAGATATATATATATATATATATATATATATATATATATATATATATATCAATTTTTTCGTATAGGTTACAATAACCTTTTAATATCGAATTTGTTCTACCTTAGGATCTCAAAACCTTACGGAAATTTCTTTTTATGATAAATATTTTTGCCCGGCCAAGGACTGATAGAAATAAGGATAAATGTTTTACTGTTTGGACCAGCATAACCTTTATTCCTCTTCCTATTGACCATAGGGTATTTGTACCTTATTTCAAAAACCTTATTAATACTTTGGAAAAAATCTCGATTAACCTTTCTCGACATCCAACAACCTATCATCTTTGTTAACCTTTCCATCGAATAAACAATATAAAAAAAAATATATAACTTTCTTATGATTCATTAGCAATTATTTGAAATTACATTGTATTATTATAGAATAACCCTTCCTTTGAAACCAACTTTATTATAGAGCAAAACTTTTATTTATATTCTTATTATTCCCGGAGACATTATGATAATGTATGCTTACAGTTCCTTCTCACCAAACTATCATCTTCAAATCTACGTCTAGCACTAAGTTCCTTAAAAACATCATGATTAATATTCGTGCTAATAAAAATAAATGTTGACATATAATTGTCATACATCTTTAATAGTTTAATGCAACGTCCACACCTCACCTAAATAAATGGACATTAACTCTTCTTGTTATAGGTATATTCGGTCTCTTGTGATTCATTTGCAGAGATCATCAGCATCTCTCTCTCTCTCTCTCTCTCTCTCTCTCTCCTCTCTCTCTCTCTCTCTCTCTCTCTCTCTCTCTCTCTCTCTCTCTCTTTCAGAATCAGCTTTTTTTATATTCATGATTTGCCTATCATTAACTTAAGAAGACCTTGCCAGTTACTGGTAAGGGAAAACATTAATGTCTTATATATACATACAAACATATATATATATATATATATATATATATATATATATATATATATATATATATATATATATATATATACTGTATATATATATATATATATATATATATATATATATATATATATATATATATATATATATATATATATATATATGTATGTATATATATATATACATATAATTATAATACTTATTGTCTTATCTTTTTATTTCAACAGTTGTATTATAATTTTTACAATCACAATATTTACAGTATGGTTACAGTATACATTAACATTTTTACATAAACATAAACAATTTACAATTAACAATTTACACATCTTTATTTTCTTTTTTAGCTACTCAAAAACAATGATTTATATACTTTTTTGTGAGCATTTTATCCATTCTTTCTTTATATATATTTTTGATAGCCACCTATCATAATGAATTTTGCTACTTAATGGTTCTTTTAACCTACTGTATATTGAACCAAGAAACAGCTTTACTGACATGCATACAATTACCATGGAAATGATGATAAGGCTTATTTTATAACTGATTTACACTCTGGAACGCCCTTATTAACAAACAATTTCGCAGGTGGATGACGCAACACAGTCAGGCGTTGGCGAAGACACAGACATGTAGCCATAATCTGTTTACATTATTCAATCTGTCTATGTTTATTGCGCTGAGTATGATTTTATGAAATTCGACCATAGTCATGCACCTTCTGACATATAACTATTACTCCTTAAATGATATGAATCTGTAATGAATAATGATATTCTCCATTCAAGGAAATTCCATTTGGCAGCGCTGTCCCAAACTCGTCCCACCAACATTAACTATGCTGATGGTTGTTACTTTGGTCACTTGTACATGGACATGACTTAAAATCCATGTGTTCTGATGAAGAAAGGGAATACTAAACACGTTTATAAGTAAACTCAGGTTCCTTTCGATAGCATATGAAAAGTTCACACGATTTTTTGGTAAAAATATTCATTCCTAATAAGGAAACGATCGTTGGACAATTTACCAACTACCAATTCTTTAGCCTCTACCTTCCTAGCATATTTTTTTGACCCATGTGGTCGTCAAATAATTGACTATATTAGTTTGGACAAGGTGCCTCTGATGCCATCTATTGGCGGTAAAATAAAACTGGTTACAATGTAAGGGAGGGAGCTTGGGGGGTCTGTGTTATTTGCCTCTCAAAGTGTATTAATATTGTTATTCAACGCAGCTTTTACTAACAATACATGTCATACCATGAAACCTGTTCATTACATTTTGGTCGCATAATAAGGTAATTGAAATTAGATCAAATAACTGTGCAATTACTTGATTGTTTCACAGATATCAGTAGCCTACATTTGGCATTTTCTGGTGATCCCCTGACACCCCCCCCCCCCAGATGTAATTGAACTAACGATTGTTTACTGAGGAAACATTTCCGTGACATTTATTGCAAAATTTGTAATTTCCTAAGAATTAAGTTGTGACTAGACAACAATGAAAATCAAGTTCACGTGCTTCTGTTTAAAAGCAATGTTGTGCCCAAATAGCAACAGAAATGAAGATATACAAATTATAACGAATGGAAGATGGGGATAATTAGCAATAAGGTACTCTACTACCAAGGCCATCTATTGGTCACGAAAATAAACAATTTGTGGAGCTCTTTAATCCTTGCATTCTGGAACCTTCCATGACGTCATTTTGGTTTAAAATAGCTTGCTTAATTGGAACTGAATATAATTTATATCTGCCACAATAATTTTTACTTATCAATCAATTACCTTTTTCCAACTGTATAGAATCATTCACAGGAATGGAACAAGAAGTAGAAACACTCAGATTTTTTTCAAATTTGGAGAAATGTGGGATTACTAAAACATACTTTCATGGTAACTTTTTTACGTAATGCATAAAAAAATTCCTAATCCCAAGAAAACTAGTTTTCTTCTGATTTTTAGGCTCTAAGTTGTGGTAATTTTATGTAAAATACAGATAATATGTATTATAGAAATATATAGAGCACATCCCAATATTCCAAAAGCAAAGAGTTGGAACTCAGTCATAGAATTAAAACCCTAAATTTAACCAAAATATATTCATGTCCGCAGTAAATAAGTTGTTAGCTAATCATAAGCCCAATCTTTGATATCAATCTTCTATAAAGTGTGCCCTGTTACATTTATGTAACTTCATAAGTAAGCTGGTTTTTCAATTCATGTACTTTATACTCGTGGTCCATCATATTACAGTAGAATTCGTTTTTTTTAAATTGAAATCAACCCATCCCTGCCATTAAAACCGATCATGCGTAATATGGGAAGAAATTTGAAGAGAATGGAGTTTGCATAATAAGATGTTGCTAAAGCTTTATAGTAATATAAAATGATAATAATTTTATGTGTCATTGCATGAATTATCAGTAATATCAGGATTTATTAAGATGCTATATAATCTAACTTGATAACTGAATTTTGCATAATTATTCTGGGTGATAAAAGGATGAAACATACAGAGAAATTTATATCTCAACAAAGAATAGATTCTGTGACTGACTTTATTTTATCGTCTGAGGACTCTTATAGAAAGATTTCAGAGAGAAGAACCTTCAAATAGAATCAGCATTAGCTAACCTCTTAAGACAGAGCTGAGAGAAATGTGACATGAGTTGTTACGCCACCAGCACAGATGGTGGATTCAGTACACCCAAAAGCTTTACGTAAAACGTATCTCATAAGAGAATTTGTGTTTTATTATTATATATATGTATAATTATTTTTATTTATCCATATATATTTACATATATATATATATATATATATATATATATATATATATATATATATATATATATATATATATATATATATACATATATATATATATATATATATATATATATATATATATATATATATATATATATATATATATATATATATATATATACTGTAAATATAATTCTATGTAAAACTGAAAACTTTTGGAAAGATAATTCAGGGATTATGTATATATATATATATATATATATATATATATATATATATATATATATATACATATATATATATGTATATATATATATATATATATATATATATATATATATATATATATATATATATATATATATATATACAGTGTGTGCGTGTGTGGAATACGGCACTGATTGAGAATCCACAGATACAGTAATGCTCTGGTAAACGTCCATCAGGAAGACATGGCCTGAGCCCAAAAAAACGGATTTTGAGCGGAGCGAAAAATCTATTTTTGGGTGAAGTAGCCATGTCGTTCTGATGGACCCGCCCTTCCTTTTATTGTAAAAGGGCCTGTTGACCGTCCCTATAGTACAGTATCTGTTACACCTCGTATATCGCTACAAGGAATAAAGAGGGCGCTGCCGCCTTCGTCAGATACATACTGGAAACGGAATTGGAGAGATGCCTTATGAGCGGCTCTCTTTTCATTCTCGTTTCAGATTCTTGTCACTATGTGACGTGTCAAGAATACGTCCTCTGATATTATGTGATATCCTTGTGAGATTATTTAAGGATATTCGCTCCAGGAGTTAGAATTCTGGATACCTTAAGGTAAAATTCTCTGGGAATATCACTGTAATCAAATATACCCTAGAAAGCTACCTAATAGGAACATCCATCAGGACGACATGGCTACCTCACCCAAAAATAGATTTTTCGCTTCGCTCAAAATCGGTTTTTTCACTAAAAAATTATAATACCCAATATTTAAATGCGTTTGTTACTCCACCAACGTTACTATATCTTCCAAAAACTTCAAAAGTAAATATTACCAAATGAAGCGAGAACTGAGTGTCATATTTCCACAATATTATATGGAAGAGATATGGTTATTTACCTCTATCATAAATCATAACAGTAATTATTCTACACTTTATTTATATGTCTTCGTTGAAGAGGCCTTGGAACATCCAATGCTTCACTATTTACAGATCGTCAGCTGATAATATTTCATATATGAGTATATGCTCAGTTAAAAGAATTTTATTCAAAATATTAACAACGGATCAAATATATAAGAGTATGAATAAGATACATTATCCAATTTTTTATACTAAGTATTAATATTTCATATCTAATATACATTTTAGTCTTCTTTTGGTATATTTTCATCCTTTTTATGATTAAATTAAGCTGATCCGACTAGTCTCCCACCATCACTAATCCGCAGGGGCCATAGTGGAGATAAAAATATTAGGAAGAATAAAATACCCTCTTCTATTTTCGTTATATTATGGATTAATACTTAATATAACACATTTTAGTTTTTTTATTTATTCATTTTCATTATTTCGAGATGAAATTAAGGTGATAGGCGATGAAATGAATACAAGTGATTATTCTTTAATATTTATTTTTCGAGGTAAAAATTCGTAATAAATAAAATCACAGTTTAATGGTAACCTGAAATAAAGATAAAATGAATATTAGATCAATATTTTCGTCAGTGTTTTGATAATTTATGTTATTTTTATTATTAAGAGAGCGTATCTCTTTTCTTTAATACTGAATAAGTTAAGTTTAGATATTTCATGTTACAAGGTGGAAAGGTACAAACATATCTATTTATGTTTACAGGAACAGATACGTATGCACATAGGCAGCTGGAGAGAGAGAGAGAGAGAGAGAGAGAGAGAGAGAGAGAGAGAGAGAGAGAGAGAGAGAGAGAGGGGGGGGGGAATTAATATTCAAGGCTCTTAATATCATTCAAGTCAAAGCATTCTTCAAGACATATTATCATGATATCATTTACCATGTCCATGCCCTTTTCCATAGCCTCCATGCCCATGGCCGTGACCTTTGCCATAACCACCATGTCCGTGACCATGTCCTTTACCATATCCTCCATGACCATGGCCATGTCCTTTTCCATAGCCACCATGGCCGTGTCCCTTTCCATATCCACCATGTCCGTGGCCGTGTCCTTTTCCGTATCCGCCATGGCCATGCCCTTTGCCGTAACCTGGATCTGGGTCAGCCATGACCATGGCCACCACGACCAGGACCAGGAGAGTTAGGACAGCTACACGCTGCAAATGGAATGATGAAATAATTAAGAAATTAAAATTGAATTAAATTGAAATGTGAATATATACTCCAATTGAAATAAAATGTTAACGCAAAAATATAATAGAGACGATAACTCTCGAGTTGAAATTATGGATATGTGTTTTTTTTATATATATACTGTATATTTATATATATTTATAAATATATATATATATATATATATATATATATATATATATATATATATATATATATATATATATAAATATATACATATATATATATATATATATATATATATATATATATATATATATATAGTCTATTGTAGTATACAAAAAAGAATCACGGAAAAAATAAAAATATAGTATAAAGTGAC
This sequence comes from Palaemon carinicauda, assembly GCF_036898095.1. Lineage (NCBI taxonomy): Eukaryota > Metazoa > Arthropoda > Malacostraca > Decapoda > Palaemonidae > Palaemon > Palaemon carinicauda. The sequence continues at coordinate 107,802,937 of NC_090744.1, read as the reverse complement.
TCATAACTAGCTTTGTATTACTTAAAGAAGAAGACGACACTAGTCAGGACTTAATCTAGATTTTCATTATCTCTATGAATTTTACACACACTCATACACACATAGATACTGTATGAACAGTATGTGCGTATATGTGTGTGTGGTGTGTGTGTGTGTGTGTCTCTGAGTGATGTTCAAAGACAGTTTCCTATTACCATTGTGGAAAAGGTGACCTTTCGTGAAGAGAGTTACAAAGGAAGTGAATACTGTCTCCTTCTTGCAAGGGCTTATATAGTAAATTCACAGCTCAGCGAAATGTTCAATGAAGTGAAAACAAAGGCCTTTGAGGCTATGGAGCCTTGGGACGGAGACGGGACTGGGCGGAACGGGAACGGGGTTCATTGGGGTTAGAAGGAAGAGAGGAGATTTTTTTTTTATTTACTTATTTATTGTGGACAAAAGTACACGTTAGAAAAAGTGGTGTAATAAAGAAAAATTAAACTTTGTCTTTTCTCAAATCAAAACAATGGTCAGCTGACTACACATTTATGTTTGATTCCATTAACCAAGAAAAGCGTTTTTATAGAAAAAAAAAAAAGTATTAAATTTGTCTTTCTCTTTCAAGCAGATTTTATTCATTTCAAAAAATAATTTTTTGTCAAAGTTTTCTTTCGAGGAAAACTGTTTAATCACAAGTACCAAATGTAAATATCAAATGTTGTTAATCGAGCAGTTTCTTCTCAGCAATTTGCAACGCGCTCCCTCTCTCTCTCTCTCTGTCTCTCTCTCTCTCTCTCTCTCTCTCTCTCTCTCTCTCTCTCTCTCTCTCTCTCTCTCTGAAACAGGAGTTTTGCTCTTCGATTTCGGATTTCTTAACCTGATAACTTAAAACATATTTGCCGTTTAGAAATAAGGACAATACGAAACTTAATGACCTCATCTAAGAATATTTTGTTTTACATCACGTTTAATTATAATAATCACTTTTTAAGTAGCTTGCTTTTCATTACGGATACTTTATAAGTACGGTACATCATATTACAGTCGAACTTAGCTTTACACATAACATCGATATCAATCCATCTCCGCCATTATAACCGATTGGGAAGTCTTGTCTAAGTTTGCACAGAATGGAGTTTGCATAGGGAATTGTTTTCTTATCTTTATGAGGATATAAATGCTTTGATGTAGCATTATTGTGTTTTCATTAAGATGCTATATAAACAAACTTGATATCTGCATTTTAAATAGTAGGTAAACGCTTACACGTGCAATAAAGAATTATTGTGTGTGATAACAGGAGGAAACAGAGTCAGAGCAGTTTTCAACAAGGAATAAGTTCTGTGAATGACTTTCTCAACTGAGAACTTTTATGGAGAAATTTCAAAAAAAAAGAACCCCAGAATAGAATCACCATCAGCATAAGCTAATCTCTAAGACAGACCAGAGAGAAATGCAACATGAGCTGTTACACAACTAGCGCAGATGGTATAATCGTTAGGCACAAGATTCAAAGTGAAGTAAAAACTCCATTGCAATGCAACGATTTTGCAAGTTTTTAATTGATGGATGGAGTGATATCGGTAGTAGACTGGCCAGGGCACCATCCACCCGTTGAGATACTATATATATACATATATACTGTATATATATATATATATATATATATATATATATATATATATATATATATATATATATATATATATATACTGTACACACACATAAGTTTTCTTGCTTGATGGTACACTCGGGCACGCTGTTCTTTCTTGTTTCTCTTCCTCTTGTTTTGTTAATTCTTCATAGTTTATATAATAAATATTTATTTTAATGTTACTCTTCTTAAATTTTCATTTTTCCTTGTTTTTTTTTCTCATGGACTATTTTTTCCTGTCGAAGCCCCTGGGCTTATAGCATCCTGCTTTTCCAACTAGGGTTGTAACTTAGTAAGTAATAATAATAATAATATATATAATAATAATAATAATAATAATAATAATAATAATAATGATAATAATAATATTGATAATAATAATAATAATAATAATAATGATAATGATTTTATATATATATATATATATATATATATATATATATATATATATATATATATATATATATATATATATATATATATATATATATATATATATATATAAATATATATAATCATCCTCATCATCTTATCCTATGACTATAGACGTAAAGGGACTCGGTCAGATTTCACCAGTCGTCTATATTTTCAGCTTTTAAATCAATAATCTCCACTCATCATCTCGTACTTCACGCTTCATAGTTATCAGCCATGTAAGCCTGGGTCTTCCAACTCCTCTAGTGACTTGGGGAGCCCAGTTGAAAGTCTGATGAACTAATCTCTCTTGGGTAGTGCGAAGAGCATGCCCAAATCATCTCCATTTATCCCTCACCATAATCTCATCCACATATGGCACTTGAGTAATCTCTCATATAGTTTCATTTTCAATTTTGTGCTGCCATTTAACTCCCAATATTCTTCTGAGGGCTTTGTTCTCAAATTTACTAAATCTGTTAGATATTGGTTCGTTGTCATACCACGACTTACGTCCATACCGTAACAGCGATCTCACTAAACTGATATATAGCCTGCAATTTCAGGCAATTAGATTTCCAAATTTTATTTAACCTAGCCATTGTCTGATTTGCTTTTTTCAATCTTTCCTTAAACCTTAATTCTGAAGATCCTGTATTAAAGATTATAGTTCCTAGATATTGAGCCAAACCTCCTGTGATATTTCATGCCTTCTGGTAAGCAAGCTTTGAAAGTCCTGTGGTGTTCTGCTAATAAGGACAGCGTCATCAGCATACATTAGGTCACCTAATTTCCTATAAGCAATCCAGTCCAATGCTTCTCAACTATCCCCAACTGTTTTATGCATTACAAAATCCATGAGAAGGATAAACAACATAGGTGACAACATATTCCCAATGAGTACTCCACTGTTCCATGGGAGTTCATTAGATAGGACTCCATTAACATAACTTTCCACTTGATATTCTCATGAACAGACTTAATGAAATTAACATCTTTAAGAGAAACTTCATAATAGAGCAGGACTCTCCAACTAGCAGATGCACACTATCAAACGCTTTTTCATAGTCCACAAATGCCATCAAATATGGATTTCTATATTCTACACATTGCGGTACCACATGTCTTAAAATGAAAATTTCGTCAGTACAACTTCTACCTTTTCGAAATCCTGCCTGTTCATCTCTCAGCTTTTCATCAATCTTTCCCTCTAGTCTATTTAGAATGAGCACACAACAGTATGAATTTTCATAACAACTGACGTAAGTGTGTTGCCTCTGTAATTGTTGTAGTCAGTCAGGTCTCCTTTTTTTTTCCATTTTCACCAACACTCCTAGCTCCCATCCATCAGGTTTTGCCTCTTCATGCCACATTCTACCAAATAATTTTGTAAGTATTCTGTGAGTGACTTTATTTTTGGCAGGTGTCATCTCAGCAGTTATTCTTTCGTATCCATATGAAATATATATATATATATATATATATATATATATATATATATATATATATATATATATATATATATATATGTATATGTGTATATATATATATATATATATATATGTATATATATATATGTATATATATATATATATATATATGGGTTCCCTTACTGAAAGGAGGATACCTTAACTTAGTGTGAACATTGTGTATCGCTAAGATCAGCAAAGCTGTACTAATTAAGTTTAGGTTGAGCGATCAAACTAAAGTCTCCCACTATCACTACTCCACAGGGGCCCACTTGGTGATGAAAATATTAAGAAGAATAAGGTCCTATATACTATATTTGTTATATTAGGAATTATTATTTCATATTTATTATCCATTTTAATTTTTTTTTTTTTTTTGGTTCATATATTTTCATTTTCGTCGAGGCAAAATTAGGGTGATAGGATATGTAAAAAGTACAAGTGGTTATTCTTTAAGATTTATTTTTCAAGGTAAAAATTCGTAATAAATAAAATCACAGTTTAATGGTAACCTGAAATAAAGACAAAATTAATATTAGAACAATATTTTCATCAGTGTTTCAATAATCTATGTTATTTTTATTATTAAAAGAGCGTATCTCTTCTCTTCAATAATAAATAAGCTAAGTTTAGATATTTCATGTTACAAGGTGGAAAATTACAAACATATCTATTCATATTTTACTGTAACCGATATGTAGGCACATAGGCACCTGGAGAGAGAGAGAGAGAGAGAGAGAGAGAGAGAGAGAGAGAGAGAGAGAGAGAGAGAGAGTATTAATATTCTCAAGTTCTTAATATCATTTAAGTCAAAGCATTCGTCAAGACATATTATCATGATATCATTTACCATGTCCATGCCCTTTGCCATAGCCTCCATGGCCATGACCATGTCCCTTTCCGTATCCTCCATGCCCATGGCCGTGTCCTTTGCCATAACCACCGTGTCCGTGACCATGTCCTTTACCATATCCTCCATGACTGTGGCCATGTCCTTTCCCGTAGCCACCATGGCCGTGTCCCTTTCCATATCCACCATGTCCGTGGCCGTGTCCTTTTCCGTATCCACCATGGCCATGCCCTTTGCCATAACCTGGATCTGGGTCAGCCATGACCATGGCCACCACGACCAGGACCAGGAGAGTTAGGATAGCGACACGCTGCAAATGGAAATGAGAAAATTGATAAATAGATATAATGGAATTAAATTGGAATGTGAATATAATGTATACCCAAATAGAAATAAAATGAATACACGAATAGATTATAGAGACGATATCTCTCGTGTTAAAAGTATGGATAAATAAATGCATTTATATATATATATATATATATATATATATATATATATATATATATATATATATATATATATATATATATATATATATATATATATGTGTGTGTGTGTGTGTCTGTGTCTGTGTGTGTGTGTGTATAGCCTATTGAAGTATATAAAAAAAGATAAAAAAAAATCACAGGGAAAATTAAAATACATTATAAAGTAATTCATAACTAATTTCGTCTTGCTTGAAGAAGAGGACGTAACTAGTCGGGATTTACTCTAGATTTTCCCGTTTCCTTGTGAATTCAACACACATAAACACACACACATAATGGTAGTAGGTTGGCCAGGGCACCAGCCACCCGTTGAGATACTACCGCTAGAGAGTTATGGGGTCTTTTGACTGGCCAGACAGTACTACATTGGATCCTCCTCTCTGGTTACGGTTCATTTTCCCTTTGCCTACATACACACTGAATAGTCTGGCATATTCTTTACATATTCTCCTCTATCCTCATACACCTGACAACACAGATTACCAAACAATTCTTCATCACCCAAGGGGTTACTGCACTGTAATTGTTCAGTGCCACTTTCCTCTTGGTAAGGGTAGAAGAGACTCTTTAGCTATGGTAAGCAACTCTTCTAGGAGAAGGACACTCCAAAATCAAACAACTGTTCTCTAGTCTTGGGTAGTGCCATAGCCTCTGTACCATGGCCTTTCACTGTCTTGGGTTAGAGTTCTCTTGCTTGCGGGTACACTCGAGCACACTCTCCTATCTTATTTCTCTTCCTCTTGTTTTGTTAAAGTTTTTATAGTTTATATAGGAGATATTTATTGTTGTTACTCTTCTTAGAATATTTTATTTTCCTTTTTTCCTTTCCGCACTGAGCTATTTTCCCTGTTGGAGCCCCTGGGCTTATAGCATACTGCTTTTCCAACTAGGGTTGTAGCTTAGTAAGTAATAATAATAATAATAATATTGTATACATGTGCGTATATATGTGGTGTGTGTGCGTCTTTGTGATGCTCATATTACCATTGTGGAAAAGGCGACCTTTCGTTGAGAGAGTTACAAAGGAAGTGAATACTGTCTCCTTCTTGCTCGGGCTTATATAGTAAATTCACAGCTCAGCAAAATGTTCAATGAAGTGAAAACAAAGGCCTTTGAGGCTATGGAGCCTTGGGACGGAGACAGGACGGGACGGGACGGGACTGGGACGGGGTTCATTGGGGTCAGGGGGGAGAGGAGATTTTTTTTATTTACTTATTCATTGTGGGCAAAAGTACACGTTAGAAAGAGTGGTGTAAAAAAGAAAAATTTAACTTTGTCTTTTCTCAAATCAAAACAATGGTTAGCTGACTACATATTTATGCTTGATTCCATAAACCAAGAAAAGTGTATCTGTAGAAAATAAGTATTAAATTTCTTTCTTTCGCTTTCAACAAGATTTTATTCATCTAATACCAAAGAAAGTTCTTTGTAGAAGTTTTCTTTCAAGGAAAACTATTTTATCATAAGTATCAAATATTAATATTAAATGTTGTTAATCAAGGAGTTTTTTCGGAATTTGCAACCCCCCCCCCCTCTCTTTCTCCCTCTCTCTCTCTCTCTGAAACACGATTTTTGCTCTTCCGATATTGGATTTCATAACCTAATAATCTTAAGTATATTTACCATTTCAAAATCAGGACAGTACAAAAGCACAGACCTTTTTTTATCGGGTGGTGGGCTTAAGTTTGAAAAGTGGGGTGTCTGATTGCTTGATTTCAAGTCTAAGAACAGATTCTTGAATCCGACAGGTATATATACAGTGGACTTGAAATTACCTTATATCTCTCTTCATAGCTCGATTGGTAAAGTCGCCTATGGAGGAATTGTTTCGGCTCAGGGGATAGGTTCGAATCCTTGCCCAGCCAGAAACATTTATCATAAAAGAATTTCCAGTGGATATACATTCCCAAGAGTAGAATTCGATATTAAATGCCATTGTGGTTGTTATTTACAATGATTAAATTCACAAGTGTTAATGGTATATATATATATATATGTATATATATAAATATACATATATATATATATATATATATATATATGAATTTATAAATTTATATATATATCACTAAATGCTAATGATAAATATATATATATATATATATATATATATATATATATATATATATATATATATATATATATATTTATATATATATATATATATATATATATATATATATATACACACACATATATATATATATATATATGTATATATATAGATATAGATATATATATATATATATATATATATATATATATATATATATATATATATATATATATATATGTATATATATATAGATATAGATATAGATATAGATATATATATATATATATATATATATATATATATATATATATGTATATATATATACAGATAGATAGATAGATATAGATATAGATATAGATATATATATGTATATATATATATAGATATAGATATATATATATATATATATATATATATATATATATATATATATATATATATATATATATAATTTTTTTCGTATAGGTTACAAAAACCTCTTAATATCGAATTTGCTCTACCTTGGGATCTCAAACGCTTAAGGAAATTTCTTTTTATGAAAAATATTTCTGCCCAGCCAAGGACTCGAACCTATGACTGATAGAAATAAGGATAAATATTTGAGTGTTTAGACCAGCCTAACCTTTATTCCCATTTTTATCAATCAAAGGGTATGTGTAACGTATTGGAAAAAGTTATTTAATACTTTGGAAAAAAGTCTCGATATACTTTTCTTCATATCTAACAACCTATCATTTTTGTTAACCTTTCCATCGAATAAACAATGTAAAAAAGACAAAATTATCTTATGATTTATAGGCAATTATTTAAACTGACATTGATATCGTTACAGAATAACCCTTCCTTTGAAAAAAAAATTTTATAGAGCAAAATTTTATTTATATTCTCATTATTCCCGGAGATATTATAATAATGTATGCTTTAATTTCCGTCTCTCCAAACTATCATATTCAACTCTACCCCAAGGATTAAGTTCCTTAAAAACATCATGATCAATATTCGTGCTAATAGAAATAAATGTTGACATATAATTGTCATATATCTTTAATAGTTTAATGCAACGTCTACACTAAATAAATGAACATTGGCTCTTCTCTTTATAGGTATATTCTATCTCTTGTGATGAATTTGCAGAGATTACCAGCATCTCTCTCTCTCTCTCTCTCTCTCTCTCTCT
>NC_090744.1:107782347-107789847 GCF_036898095.1 Palaemon carinicauda | reverse complement strand
ATATCTAAATATCTATCATATTTCCCTTTGAAAAAGGAAAATTACTAAGAATACTCAACTATTGGAATTACTCTCGTGTGAATAAAAAAGAGCATTTGTAGAATACAAATGTAATTCTAATAACTCCAATAGGTCTGTACTGGACTTTTCAAAAATAATCAGCTTAAGTTACAAAAAAAAAGGAGTTAAAAAATTAAGACAAAATAAAAATGTAATTTTAATAACTCCAATAAATCTTTACTGGGATTTAAAAGAATAATCAGCTTAAGTTACAAAAAAAGGAGTTCGAAAATAATAGAAATGTAATTTTAATAACTCCAATAAATCATTGCTGGACTTTACAACAATATTCAGCTTAAGTTACAAAAGAAAAGTTAGAAAATTAAGATAAAATTCGAATTTAAGTTTAATAACTCCAATAAAAACTTGGGCTTATCAACAATAAATCAGTTCAAGCTACAAAAGAAAGAAAAAAAAATAGAAAAAAGTGTTAGACAATTGATATGAAATACAGAGGTAACTTTTATAACTCCAATAAATCCTTACTGGGCTTTTCAACAATAACCAACTTATGTTACAAAAAAAGTCTTAGAAAAATAAAGACAAAAAAATGAAACTCCCACCATTTTGGTAAGTGTTGATTCCTAGTTAGTTACCAAAGAAATGATGAGTAAGACAATGCTGACCTGGTATTTATAGTGACCATAGCACCAACTAGATCGAGAAAATGAGAGGTTTTTAGAACTCCAAGAGCATTGTTCTCTAATCGGTGAAGGTCAAGAGATGAAGCAACTGGGAAGTGATTGGATACAGAGAGAGAGAGAGAGAGAGAGAGAGAGAGAGAGAGAGAGGAGAGAGAGAGAGAGAGAGAGAGAGAGGGGTTATCTTATTAGTTCCGTGATTCGCTTTCCCCCTTTCTCTCTCTCTCTCTCTAGGGGTAATCTTATTAGTTCCGTGATTCGCTTTCCCCCTCTCTCTCTCTCTCTCTCTCTCTCTCTCTCCTCTCTTCTCTCTCTCTCTCTCTCTCTCCCCGAAGTTTAGAATTAAATTAATACTATGAGAAGACCCATTATCTGCAAGCGAACAAATACATGCAAACACACATAATATATATATATATATATATATATATATATATATATATATATATATATATATATATATGTGTGTGTGTGTGTGTGTGTGTGTGTGTGTGTGTGTATATATATGTGTGTGTGTGTGTATAAATGTATGTGCTTATTTTACGTGGTATTGTTTCATGTGGGGTAGGGACTCACAAGCATATTGAAAAGACCAACTACAGTCGAATATTTCCTAGGTAACAAGCCCAATGAAGAAGAGACTGGTTTCATGGTTACCCTGCAACGCGTCAGACAAGGAAAACAGACACGTAACCAGAAGGAGTGTTATTATTATAATTATTATTAATATTATTATTATTAGTAGTAGTAGTAGTAGTAGTAGTAGTAGTAGTAGTAGTAGTAGTAGTAGTAGTAGTAGTAGTAGTAGTGGAAGCTTGCAGTTGTATTATAGAATGGACACCACAGTGATTCATGCTGACCTAATATGCCCTGATCTAACCTAACTAAATGCCCAACTCCCTTTTCCCATACCATGACCCCACAAAAGACCCTTATAATGTCCTTACAAATTCGACCATTGACTAGGCGATGTAATATCATGACCCATGCCAACATCTTTGAGAACATCTATTTACCAAATTTGCAAAAAATATACATTAACATTATCTCCGTCAGCTGAACTTTTTAAAATTAAATTTCTTTGTTTAATTACATTTTTCATAGACGAGTAACTAGTATGGTATTCGTAACTATAGTATGTTTTTACCCTCTCATCAGAACCATCGACTCAATGAAGAATCTGTATGGGAGGAATAAGATGATAGGGCAAGTCTCATATTCGTTATTCAAGATAGTTTTTTTGTTTTTTTTTCATGAACATACAGGTAATAAAACATTCTGTGATTTACTTAAGAGAGTATATTTTTCATCCAATTTTTATTATTATTATTATTATTATTATTGTTGTTGCTATTATTATTATTATTATTATTATTATTATTATTATCATTAGTATTATTATTATTATTATTATTATTATCATTATTATTATTATTATTATTATTATTATTATTATTATTATTATTATTATTGTTGTCGTTGTTAAATGGATGAATGATAAAACATTTGAATCTACAACAATAGGCTCAGATACAAACCTCAATACAGGTTGTTCTTTGCCTAAGGTAAATGTATTGTGTATCACCTTACATTCTCTGTGTGTAACAACAATAATCCACGGTTTATTATCTCCCTGTTTGTATCTGCCAGCTATATTTACCATTCATGACGTGGAACTCTATACATGTCCTCTTTTTACCTAAGTAAATCATATTATGTATCAAGATATATTTCTCTATATAAAGACTTGTATCCTCCTAACGAAACTTCCCGTCGTCGTCTAGCCCGTACTTAAGCTTTCCTAGCTTTGGTTGTATGTAAGTATTCGAAATGTATAGACCTTAAAGGTTTAAAGGCCGCTCATGAACGGCAGAGGCAAGGGGCAGTGACATTGCCCTATCAAGTAGGACAATGCCCTAGAGACTAACCATATATACATATGATCAGCGCCCAAGCCCCCTCTCCACCCAAGCTAGGACCAGGGAGGGTCAGGCAGTGCCTGCTAATGACTCACCAGATAGATGTATACTATAGGCTCCCCCAAACTCCCCCTCCTTAGTTCACAAGGATGGTGAGGTTCCAGAGACCATAAGAACTGACGAGTTTGCGCGGGACTCGAACCCCAGTCTGGCGATTGCCAGGCAGGGATGCTACCACTTAGGCATCCATACCCTTAGATGGGTAATCAGTACGGAACGTATTATCACTTCCCTTTTCGATTCTCCCTTATATTACCATCATTTATGACAGCATGACTACGTTTGAATAATAGAGCTTACGTCAAGTACTACATAATACAGAGGATAAAAATGGCAAATAAATCGTTAAAAGTACACAAAACACTTGATAGCAACTGAACCAGATAAAAGATTGGGAAATAACATAACAATGAAAAATTTAGTGATTACATTCGTATCGAGTACTTGGGTTCTCGAGGCCAAGCAAAACTGGGCAAACAAAGAAATACTGAAACCTAATTACCTACTTAATCGAGAAATATTTTTCGCTTGACTGTTATTTTTCCACGTTTCATTTTCTGTTCTTGTTTATTTGTTTGTGTGTGTGCGTGTGTGTGTATGTACGTCCATTTTCATAATGAGGTCCATTGCCTTTTCCAAATATCAATCAATCCTCTGATTAATAACGATAAAAATATGAATATCAGTCGAATAATTCATAAATATTTATGAGTGCAGATATATGATATGTTCTACATACGTTGCCGTTATAAGTGAAATGAAATATTAGTGTACGTCCATTTCTAATTATTCCATAAAATTCATGAATAGATTTTTAAATCAGTGTACTGGAAGTCAATTACCTCCTGTATGTTCCTGAAGTTCAGTTACATTTTCAAAGGAATATTCTCTCTCTCTCTCTCTCTCTCTCTCTCTCTCTCTCTCTCTCTCTCTCTCTCTCTCTCTCTCTCTCTCTCTCTCTCTCTCTTACTAATTTCATCCACATTCCATTACGATTTATCATTAACTCATTTATGTCTCAGTCAAAATGAGCTGATATATGCAACGCAGCGAACCAAATTACAACGAAATTTATGTGATTTAAATAAACTAAATATATTATAATCTTCATACAAGTTGGCTTCGTTCTTTTTTTATGAATACTTCCCTATACCATTTAAACTCTAACCAGCAAACACCATACAATATCTTCATCATCATCATAATCTCCTCTTACGCCTATTGACGCAAATGGCCTCGGTTAGATTTCGCCAGTCGTCTCTATCTTGAGCTTTTATATCAATACTTCTCCAATCATCATCTACTACACGTTTCATAGCCCTCAGCCATGTAGGCCTGGGCCTTCCAACTCTTCTAGTGCCTTGTAGAGCCTAGTTGAAAGTTCGGTGAACTAATCTCTTTTGGGGAGTGGTAAGAGCAGACCCAAACCATCTCCATCTACCCCTCATCATGATCTCATCCACATAAGGCACTCGGGTAATCTCTCTTATTCCAGATGTATGTTAGGGAATTATTGTGTCAAAGTAACGGTACAGTAGGCTCTATACCATAGTACATTATATCGCACTTCGATTATTGATTCAAAAATTACGATTAATGATCTCTCTCTCTCTCTCTCTCTCTCTCTCTCTCTCTCTCTCTCTCTCTCTCTCTCTCTCTCTCTCTCTCTCTCTCTCTCTCTCTTTAAAAAGAGTTATAATGGTGTTCAAATCTTCCTTTTTATAATTGTGTAGCTATCATAAAGCTATCATACAGCTTCCTACGTTTCAATGACGTATAATAATACTGTTTTCTCAAAGAAAATTAACAATACAATGAATAAATTGTTGTATAATAGCCTATTACATTTCACTATTTTATTTGATCACTGATGAAAAACAACATGGATGTATCCGAAGGAACTTCCAATATAATATTTTTCATAATACAGCCATTATCATAAAATACATTATTTTATTCATTTAATATACAAAAGTACATTCATTATTGTATCTTCTTAGTGCTATGAGCCCTCATCATATATCTTATTGAATCATTTGAATAAAAGATATGAAAATAATTATATAATTTATATTTTATTCGATATTCGATATTTCTTCATAATGTTTCACCAATATAATCCTGTAGAGATCCCAATAACTAATTGATTGAATGTATAATTTCTTTTCCCAGTACAAATCAAGATTGTATATTGTTAATGCTATTGCAAAATCTTTCTTTGTTTTCATATTAATTTACCTAGCCAGTGTTAAACACAGTTACCAACTTGATAATTAATTCTGTGCAACAATTATCGATAATTAGATTGGTTTTTTATATTCATTTTTTTTTATTTCAATATTCACAGGCCTTTTGACCACAACATTTGCGTTTAGATTAAAGTCTTATAAAATGGGATTAAAATCCCAAGGACATTGAAACCAAAAATTTAATCTTAAAATTTATTTATTTGTCGATAAATATTCGTTATAGATAGAGGCGAATTAATGGTGACCTGAAAATAGAAATAACTAATTATTTTGCTATCAATTTCTTCCTTGTTTGACAAAAGTTTTTTTTATGTTTGGTAAATTGTAATGTAAATTCCTTTAAAACATTGAAATCTTAACTTGAAACAAATTTCAACTTGTAATATTCAAAACTTACTGTTTGCTATAATAGAAATAAACATTTCATTATTTACCGTATCCACCGTGACCATGCCCTTTTCCATATCCACCATGACCGTGTCCTTTGCCGTATCCATGGCCATGTCCTTTGCCATATCCATGACCATGACCTTTACCGTATCCACCGTGGCCATGCCCTTTCCCATAGCCTCCATGCCCATGGCCTTTTCCGTATCCACCATGACCATGTCCTTTGCCATAGCCGCCGTGGCCATGTCCTTTGCCGTAGCCTGGGTCTGGGTCAGCCATAACCATGGCCACAACGGCCAAAACAAGAAGAGCCACAATAGCTACACGCTGAGAATAAACAAATACATAATTCATTAGAAAATTAATAATTTTATGGATAATCCTCACTTGAATAAATAGTTTGATACTAAATAACTATTAACTATTTAGAAACATGATAATTCCGTTTATATTTCTCCAAGTTTTATTTTGTTCACTCAGTCTAAAAGAAACGTCTAAACTAATAAGTATAAGAAGCATATAATTAAATACTCCATTATAACATTATTGAAATAAAGGATTCTGTAGTTTTAGGAACTGTTTGAAATGACCAATATTTCTATATAAAAGATTAAAACCTGATGAAATGCACTGTTAAAATCTTGCCGTAAAAAAAAAAAAAAAAAAAAAAAAAAAAAACAGTAAAAATCATGGAATCAATATTGCCAGGCATTTACCGTTTTAAAAACGGATATATTGATGTTAACGAGTGATATTAGGGTCACCAACTAGTAAAAGATAATAACAAAGTAGGGTAAATTTACTGAAATGCGGTTGAGAACAGTATATTTTTACAGAGAATTTCCAATTAAAATTACGGTTTTTTTAAACTAAAACATCAAGTATCTCAAAAGACCACACTAATTCGTCCTTACCATGTTGACAGGTGGTTGTATCTGATCGGAAGTCACCAGAGGAGTGGATACCAACTCGATTATCACCTGAGTTTAAATAGTAATTGGGGTAAGAGGGATCTCCACTCTTGTGTGGAAATCGGGGAAGACATTTTAATTTCTATTTATTTCTTTTTTTTTTTTGGGCGGGTGCCGGGGCTAAAGGTGGATTACAGGGGTGGGGGGGGGGGGCGGGAGGAATTGTTCAAGGAGGAGCGTGAAATGCTATGTATTGTGCCACCGTGAGTGAAGGCTGGCAGGTGAAGCAACAGGTAAGTAATTAGATACAGGTAGGAATTGGGTGAAAAACTGAGATCTACAAAGTTTACCTCATTTCGAAAACGGAACGTAAGATCAAGGAACAAAACTTGAGGATTTTTAAAGGATGCAATTATTATTATTATTATTATTATTATTATTATTATTATTATTATTATTATTATTATTATTATTACTTGCTAAGCTACAATCCTAGTTGGAAAAGCAGGATGCTATAAGCCCAGGGGCCCCAACAGGGAAAATAGCCCAGTGAGGAGAGGAAACCATGAAAAATAAAGTATTTCAAGAACAGTAACAACATTAGAATAAATATTTCCTATATAAACTATAAAAACTTGGATATAAAGTGGGAACTTGATGTTAGCAAAAAATAAGACTGAAAGTAAATTAAAGAAAGAAATATTAATCGTTAAAAGTTGCAATTAGACACAACAGGAAATGCTGTCGAAAGGTGGATAAAAGAAAAAAAAATTAATTATTTCATCATGGAGTTACAATCGAGTTCAGACACAGTTTACGTAAAAAAAAAAAAATGATTGATCTTATTAGAATAAGTGATTATATTTATCTGTACATATAAATACCAACTTTAAATATAACGACTATAAGGAGAATTTATTAGAATATAAGAAATAAATGATAAATAAGAAATTTGGAAAATTACAGAAGAGGAGGATGATAATGACTACATGCTATAATTGATTAAAAATAGAAGTAAAGAATAAAAAAGACTAATGAATCACCGCAAATTAAATGTAAAATATCTTTGACGCTGACGTTTTAAAGAATACAAAACTGTTTATTGAGAATTTATGACAAAATATTGAAGAGCATTTTAATATATATATATATATATATATATATATATATATATATATATATATATATATATATATATATATATATATATATGTTTATGTATATATACTAATTTATATACATGCATATATATATTTATACATATGTATAT
>NC_090744.1:107755851-107765851 GCF_036898095.1 Palaemon carinicauda | reverse complement strand
TATTATTATTCTGGTCATGGTGCACTATAGATTAATATAACATGAGATGACTTAATGTCAGAAAAAGCCAATGGAAAAAAATATATACTTTACTTTCAATTTCGCTCCTTTGGACTACCTCAAAGCCAAAGCAGTCCTTCAAAAAGAAGGCAACCGTGCTTACCCCATAAGAAAAAATCACGTTAATAGAAGGAAATTATGTTAGCGATGATATAAGAAAATAACAGAAATGGTTTTTCAACATATGGGATTTTGCAAATTTCTTGTTGGTCATAGCTGACGTTGCGTTAGCATATGTTAGCTTAAGTTTAACGGGTGGTTATTGAAGGTTCAAATAGGCCTGGCTTCTATATTCGTAGGTTTGATTAGATTCAAATAGGAATTAGTGAAAGTGAAAGTTCGAGAACATAACATGTTATCAGCTTAGGTTAATTTAGGTTTAATGGAAAATGATCTGATGGTTCAAATAGGTCATAAGTAATATTATGTTAGCAAATTTTAGCTTCTGTTAGAAAAGGAGTTTGTAACACGGACACACAGGTCATACCTAAAGTTGGGTTAGCCTAATTTAGCCCTTTCTAAAGGGGAATTTTTCAAGATTCAAGCATGTCGTATCCAACGATCTGATAGTATTGATAATTGCAGGTTTTAGATGGACTTATTGGTGTTATATGACGTATATGGCTTTTACTGAAATAAAGATTATTATTATTATTATTATTATTATTATTATTATTATTATTATTATTATTATAGGGTGTACCGGAACTAATTTTATGCTTTCAACTAGTTTACCTTTCGCCAGAAATAGAATTAGTGATGGTACACATGCTAGCTTAGATTGTATTTAGAGATAATTACTTTAAGCAATAATAGTGGACCTTACAAACTTTAACCTTCTTGTTTATCATGAAATTTTAAAATATAAATCAATGAAAATTTTCATACCTAAGTATTTTACTATCAAAATCAAACCATTGTTCTCTAGTCTTGGATAATGCCACTGTCTTGGGTTAGATTTCTCTTGCTTGAGGTTACACTCGGGTACACTATTCTATCTTGTTTCTCTTCCTCTTGTTTTGCTAAAGTGTGAATAATTTATATAGGAAATATGTATTTTAATGTTGTTACTGTTCTTAAAATATTTTATTTTTCCTTGTTTCCTTTCCTCACTGGGCTCTTTTCCCAACTGGATCCCTGGCCTCATAGCAGATATTTTTTTATATAATTTCAAAACTATTATTTTTATTATAAGTCCTCCCTCCATGTCCTTGTAAGTAGTTACTTCAGAAGCTCGACTCTTAAATCCATCCACTTGATATGCCTCGTAATATTCCTTCCTTCAAACCTCGAACACGTCAATCATTCTCCATCAATCATCCGTCAGATGAAATCTCAATCTTTATCCAAATCTCCAAAGTGCTCATCTTCAACTTTTCATTCTCTCAAAATTAGTCTTCTTAAATAATTAATACTCGTTAAATTATTATTATTATTATTATTATTATTATTATTATTATTATTATTATTATTATTATTATTATTATTATTATTATTATTAATACTAGGTAAGCTACAGCCCTAGTTGGAAAAGCAGGATGCTATAAGCCCAAGGGCTTCAACGGAGAAAAATAGAGCAGTGAGAAAGGAAATAATGAAATAAACAAACAAGAAGAGAAGTAATGAACAATTGAAATCAAATATTTCAAGATCAGTAACAGCATTAAAATAGATCTTTCATATATAATCTATAAAACGAGACCATTTACCATCATTAACTTTCAAAATAAATTATTTTCTCAAATTATATTATTCTCTTTCCACCAGCAACCACCCCCTCCCCCTTCCCGGCCCCCAGTTTCACCCATCGTGATAAGGATGAGTAATCTTAGGACAGACTCCCTTCCCCTGGGCACGGCGCCCCCCGATCAAACCCTCCTCATCGCCTCCACCAGAGTTGAAGCCACAGCGGCCCCCTCAGACGACGACGGGGCCTAACAATACACCTACGGTAAGATTGTGTAACAGTGGTAACGTGTTCGCCTAGCATTCGCCTGGCAGCAGATCGATCCCAACCCAGGAACGTGAGTTTAAGCTGTTTACTGGGGAGGCTACTGCTGTGGTTGGGCACCACAGTGGGGTGTTGGGCTTGCCTGGCTGACGTTCTGGTGAACATTTATTCTGATGAAAATGAAACTGGTTAAGTATTTTTTTTTTTTCGTAGTATCCAGGGGGTGCAAACAATGTATTAAATGCCGCAATTCTTGTTGAGGGAAATGGTACTTACACTGCTAATGCATCTTCGGCATAGATTTATGGAGATTCCAATTTTGGGGAAGTTTTCTGCACAAGAGGTTATTTTCTATTCAAAAGGATTTTTTTTACTGAAACTACCTATCCTCTAGTGGAGAGATGCCATTTATATATATATATATATATATAGATATATATGTATATATATATATATATATATATACATATATGTGTATATACATATTTATTATATATCTTTGTTTTACACTCCATACATATATAAATAGACTCACACCCTGTATCTCTATGAAAATAAACATTAAAATTAACGCCCATTGACAAAAAAAAAAATCGTAGAGGGTATACTGTATATTTATGTAAAGAATATATTCCTTTCGCTCACGCTCCCAAACACCAGACTGTGAATAAAATCTCCCAAATCCCTTTCAGGTTCCACGCGTCATTAACATTACCGGAAGCCAGGGAGTCCACATAGGATCTGTCTTCCACAACGTTCATGTCAAACCAAAACCAAAACCTGATCCAAAGGATATGCCCTTGCAGAGGGACGTGGATGCGTTAAAGCTGTAAGTGTAATCTTGAGAGAGAGAGAGAGAGAGAGAGAGAGAGAGAGAGATTTTCTTACTATCTTGTAAGATTTTATATAGGCTGTTTAAGGATTAATTTGATATCATATAATTATGATTATCTTTGTCATAATCTATCAGTCATTCAATCGTATGAGAGAAAGAGAGAGAGAGAGAGAGAGAGAGAGAGAGAGAGAGAGAAGTGGCAGGGGGGTGAGAGATGGAGAGAAAGATTGGGTGTGGTACACGTAAATACATTTTCTTAGCTATAATTTTAGCAAGGTCCTTTAAATGGATTTTAGCATTCAGAAATCAATCATTAATTAGGTGTGTGTTTGCGTATATATTGAGTCGTTGTTTTGATATTGTCTTGGGTTATATGTTGATAGTTTCCGGTCTCGATTCTCAGGAGTCCTTACTCTTATTTTTGTTCCGACAGTATCGTAAATATGATTCTTTTCTATACTAATTGGTTTACACTGGCTGCCTATTAAACCGGGATTTGAGTTTAAAATGGGTACTAGGACCCATCAAGTTATTAGAACCGGATGTCCAAAATATCTAAGAGAATTGCTGCATATTGTGCAGCCAACAATTCATGTTGACACGAGAATAGTTACAGATGATTTCCAATTATTAGGATCTATATATATGTCTACTGTAGGCTCCAGAGCCTTTAAATATCCGGCCCCAAGTCTATAAAATAAGCTCCCACTAGACATCCGAAAGATTGAAGATAATAAGGCTTCTAAGATGAAATTTAATACTTTCTTGTTCTCTAAGCGCTTCGATGTTGTGAATTTTACAATAAAAGAGCAATGTTCGGAATGAAATGTTGAATGCTTTCGAACGAACATGATAAAAGGACTGTGGCGAGTAGGGTTCCCCTGCTGTATAGGACCAAAAAAGCAGCCCTTAAAGTAAAGTAAGTAATGTGGATCTATCAGTGAGGTATTAGAACTTAAGCTTGTTTTGCCTTTTAGTGCTAGTGTAAATATTTTTATATTTTGTATTCTATATTTCATAATCTATATTTTATATTTTCATACGTAATTCAATGACTAATAATCGCTCGGTCATTTGTTTCTTTAATCAGTTTGATTGATTGATTTTGATTGATCTAGCATCCTGACATCGAAGGTCATTGACGCTGATAAAGTTTGTTATAAATAAAGAATAAAAGAAAATTCAAGTCAAAACCATAAAAGCGAAAATGTCCTTATAAATGTTGAATAGCTTTTTGAATCCCTACTTCTTCTTGTCATAAAATAACAGTAAATTCTCTTCACTGCTTTATCAAATAATCTAGTTCTTTCAGCAGGATATTATTTTGAATCTTTCCATTAAAATGTTATTTTCTCAACATTTATTACATGAAAAATTTGAATTCATCTGAATTATTTCATCTCTCACCAATCAGCGAATAAAACCTTATTGGATTTTCATTAAGAATATTATCATACAATCTAGATTCTAGAGTAACTACACTGTTAAAGAAAACCTTAATTTTAACCTGAAATTCTCCGTAAAAATATATTGTTCTCAGCCGTATTTCAGAAAAATATAGGCGACCGTATATTTTATCCTACTTTTTTTTATTATCTTTTATGGGTTGGTGACCGTAATTTCACTCCTTTTACGTCAATATAACCGTTTTTAAAACGGCAAATGGCTGGCAACATTTATTCCAGGATTTAAACTTTTTTTTTTTCACCGCAAATTATTACTTACTTTACTTTGATGGCTGCTTTTCCGGTCCCATATAGCAGGGGAACCCCACTCTCTACAGGACCTCCACTGTCATTTTACCTTGTTCGTTCAGAGTATTTAACGTTTCATATCGCGTATTGTTCATTTACTGTTAAATCGTTACTGTTTTATGACTGTTGAAATAAGAAAGTCTTCAGTTTCCTCTTGAAAGCCTTAATGTCTTCAATCACTCGAATGTTTCGTGGGAGCTTATTATATAGTCTCGGGCCGCATATTTAAAGACTCTATTAACAGTGTATCCTCCATTCAGGGTGATCTATCTATCTATCTATCGCTCTTCATCACCAACAGATGCTTCAGAGAAATCGAGGAAAGAGACAAGTTCATCATCGGAGAACACTTGGGAATGGCATGGCGAAGCCTCGGACGGGCCATGAACTTTTCCAGCGGCCAACTGGAAAACGTGGACGCAGACTTTACCCGGAATGCCGACAAAACCTGCGAACTCCTCAGCCTGTGGCACGACAGGGAATCAGAGAGAGCTACGGTGTCTAGGTTAACGAGTCTCATCTTGGAAATCAAAGCTTATCATGTGTTGAAATATTTGAAGCCACGATATCAGTAGGCATCGATTTGTCTTTGTTTTATGTAGCGTGTGATTCATTGATAGTAAGATCAGGTAATGGATATTTGGTTCTTTCATCCGCTAGACTTTGATTAATTCTAACCATTTCCTTATGTTGTTATCCTTGTGCCCTAAACGTGTAATCTTTTTTTTTTTTTTTTTGTGAGATTCGATCGTTAAGCTAATAATTTAAAGCTCATTTATCTTTATGAAATCAAGAGTAGTGCCAAAAACACTTGATCAGAATGCATGTCGATACATAGAGAAACAGTGAAGATGATCATCCATACGCTCGATTTATTTTTCCATGAAGCAATCTGTGGGGTACAATTTTTTATTGTTTTCTTTATGTTTTTGTATATAAGAATATTCTTTCATTCAATTGAACTAAACTGTGTACATGATTATTTGCCATACTATTAATTACATTTTTAACAAATAAATGTCCTTTGTTTTTCCATAAGATTACTCGGGTTAGAAATTGCAATTAAAACTGCATGGTCGATAGAGCATTTCAAATTATATATCTATCATATTCTCTCACTGCAAAAAAAAAAAGAAAAAAAATTCCCCGAAGAATTCAATTCTGCTATAATGACAAAATCATCCAGAAATTTTTCCTATTTTTTTTTTATATTTTTAACATAATTGGAATATGCATGACCTTTAATAATCTTACCAGTCCTTGTGTCTGGCCTCTGGCCTAAAATCTATCATCGCAGCCAATAAAAGGTTCTTCGAACTAATTAGGTGCATAGATAGCTAGCCTTTCAAGATAAAAATCTTGATGATCAGTTCTGGTAACCGACTAAGAGAGATTTCAATTTTGACCAGGCTTGATTATTTCTTCTTCTTCCCCACCGTTATCCCTACATTAAGAGGTCGGTTGTCTGGTGCGACCCCTCCAATGCCTTTACCAAAGGCATCCTCTTCAATCAAACCTCTTCTCTCTATTTCAGCCTTCGCCTTATCTCGCCATCTAAGACTTTGCCTCCTTTCGATCTTCTCATCCTAATAGGTTCCTCCCAAGCCTTCCTCACTTCTCCCCCACCATCCATCCTCATCACACGTCAACACCATCTCAGTCGTGACACTCTTATCTCCTCTGTAATCTTTACTACACTTCCCATTCTTCATATTTCATCATCTTTGTTTTGTACTAAATGATAAATCGTCAGGGAAACTCTATTTTTACATTAACTTTTCTTACAAGATAAATTAGTTAATGATAATACTCTTATATCTCATCTCTGAACAGCTCAACTCCCCTAGTTCCAGTACCTGGCCATGTGTCCTAATTCCAACACAAGGCCATATGATCCTGATTCAAAGAGTCTAGATCCATCTATTTTCTTCCATTTGTTTAACTGTTTCTGTTTCTTGCTGAGGGTTTACTGTTATTTACTGTATATTCATACAAGATTACACCATAAGCAAAAGCTCTGTAATATTAAATATTCTTTGGCTGGTACAGATTTCATTGATGATTTGTTTACGTCTTCTCTAAGTTCTAAGTACTGACAAAAATGTATATCCTCTTAAAAGCTGCACTATAGGATACAAAATTCAAGATAGGATTTATCTGGGGATTGGAGGATATTGAAACCGCTCTAAATAAACCAAAGTTCAAGAAGATAAGCCTTAGTTGTGTCCTCCACACCTCTGAACCATCTTTTGAAGGACTTCACACAGTTTTAAGCAACGCCTAGGGAGGGAGTCTTACATTTAACCAAGGAAAATGCATAAGAGGAACTTATTGCAGAGGAGAGTTATGTGACAGGTTATTCAAAAGAGATAATTAAATGGAGGGAAAATAGTGGCACATTTATGGATATGTTACATACAAATATACCAGTGTCAGCTAATTACTTAGGTGTTACATATAGAGAAATAACTACTATAATCATTTTATCATCATCATTATTATTACTATTATTATTATTATTATTATTATTATTATTTCTGTTGTTATTCTTATTTAATACTTACTATTATTATTTTGTTATTATTACAATCATCATTACTTTTTGTGTGTTTGTTAATCACAGTCTCTAGAGACTGGTAGTTTATAGTGTGGGGTTTTGGGTTACATCCAGCATCCTTACTAATCCATCACTTTCATCACTACTATATATGTGCTTTTTCCAGTAGCACACTCTTCTGCACAATGCCTGGGGTATGGTCCCTAGTGCTCCTATGGTTATTGGCACCACTTTTATTTGCATATTTCATATACTTCTCAATTCAATTCGTAGCTCTTGGGAATTATTTATGTTTTTCTCCCCTTATCATCCACTCACGAGTACCACAGTACTACAACATCTATGAGCAATAGTTTCTTCGTTGACTTGTTGACTAGAGTAACGTCTTGTCTTCTTGTATCACCCTGACCGTCCTTATATTATAGTCCCAGAGTAACTTGGCCTGGTCATTTTCTACTACAACATTTAGGTTGATGTTCGTATCATTATTTGTTGCATTGAATTGGATGTTTTCTACAGATTCCCCAATCAAGAGCTTTAGCTACTGTATCATATCATTTCTTATGTTGATTCTGAACATGTATAGTACCATAGCCTCTGTACCATGGTCTTCCACTGACTTGGGTTATAGCTCTCCTGGTTGAGGGTACACTCGGGCATACTATTCTATCTAATTTCTCTTCCTCTTGTTTTGATAAAGTTTTTATAGTTTATATAGGAAATAATTCAATGTAGTTGCTGTTCTTAAAGTATTTTGATTTTCCATGTTTCCTTTCATCGCTGGGCTATTTTCCCTGTTGGGGCCCCTGGGCTTATAGCATACTGCTTTTCCAACTAGTGTTGTGGCTTAACAAGTTATAATAATAATAATAATAATAATAATAATAATAATAATAATAAGTGTTAAACATTCACTGGCAAGGTGGTTAATGGTTTCTTCGTTTGCCATACATTTCTTTCACTTGTACGAGATGTTAGTTCCGTTTATTGTTTGTTGAATATATGTTGCTCTTAAGGCTTGATTTTATGTTTTCATAACCATCCCTTCAGTTTCATGCTTAGGTCTCCCCCCCCACCCCCCGCCACCCTTGTATCCACTTCCATGTTTCCTTACTGGTCAATTCTTCAATTTGTCCCATGAGTTGTCCATGTTTTGGTTTCCTTATTATTATTATTATTATTATTATTATTATTAGTATTATTATTATTATTATTATTATTATTATTATTATTGTTATTATTATTATTATCCGATACTGAACGGGTGGAAGGGAAACTCAGTTTAATAAGGAACTGGAGAATTACGACAACGCCACAAAAACTTGAACTCTCCATCAAACTACCATATTTTAATGATGAAACAAACAAATATCTTAAAACCAAAATAAATGAAATCCTGAGTAAATACTTACCACAAATTGAGCCGAAAATAATATTCTATAATTATTCCAAAATAAAAAGTTTTGTTAACCATAAAGAAAAGCTGCAAAAGACCTTTGAATCAATGGTGGTGTACTTGTTTAACTGTCCAAAATGCCAATTAGCTTATATTGGCTCCACGAAAAAATGCATATTTTTCTCGGTACGAAGATCACAAGGGAATTAGCAGCCGAACTGGCAGAGCCTTGTCCAAACCTTTACAGTCCAGCATACGACATCACTGTGACATGGATTGTAAGTGTTTGTTCTCATTGGATAACTTCCCATATGAAAATGAAATAAGAATAGCCGAGTCAATTTTTTTTTAAATTTAAGAAGCCACAACTTAACCAAGAAATTACTAGTAGCCTGAATATGCCTTTTCCCATTCTAAATTTAATTTGTTTACAATATTTAGGTATAGCTTGCTCTATATTGTTTTACTTTATGTTACAAACAAATATACCAGAATATCGGCTAATTAGTTAGATGTTACATATAGAGAAATAACTACTAACATCTTTTTATCAATTAAATTATGATGATCATCATCATCATCATCATCATTATCATTACTCGGTTAGATAAGGTAGAAATAGTGCACGCTGAATCAATCAAAAAAACTTCATCGCATTATATGGCTGCTATTATGTAAAATATCTCTAAAAACCAAATCCGTAGAATCAAATACTGCTAATTGCCTTCTACAAAATAGAAGATTTTGCGAAGGGTATGTTTCCACATCTATCTGTTTGTTTGTGAGCAACTTTACACAAAAACTACTGAACCGATTTAAACCACATTTGAATGGCATGTTGTTGGGTATGACCCGAGGATGAATCGGTAACATTTTGCATAAAGTACATCAAAGTACATGTATGTAGAAGTACTTTGAAAATAATCGCAATGATTAGTAAATGGCAAATATTATTTCAGTTTATATTTTGTGTGAACATTATTATGCATAAACAACTGAACCAATTTCTACAAAACTGGTGGACATGTGGAGTATGACCCAAGAACAAACCAATAGTTTTTGAAGTAAATACATCGAAGTAAAAGTACACATTGGAGTTAAGAGCAAAGTAAGACTGCTTATTTTTTTCCCTTTTTAACAACATTACGCAAAAACTGCTGAACCAATTTTAACGAAACTTCATGGACTTAGGGAATAAAACCCAAGGACAAATCCATTAAATTTTAAAGAATATACATCGAAAAAGAAGTACGCAGTGGAGTTAAAACCAAGGTAAGACTATTATACTCTCTCCTGCTGCAATTTTAGTCATCTGGAATAGTTTTAAACATTTTAGAGGCTGTCTGAGCATAGATCTTTGGGTAATTTTAGTCTTCTGGAAACCTTTTAAACGTTATAGATGCTGTCTGATATAGATTGATTTGACATACCCCTCAAGTTCTCAATC
>NC_090744.1:107743351-107750851 GCF_036898095.1 Palaemon carinicauda | reverse complement strand
GATGATGATGATGATGAAGATGATGATGTTATCTCAAATTCCTTTCTCTTAGAAAAATGCGCTGATCAACTTTTAATGAAATAAATGTACAATATAAAGTGATGATGAAAGAGTAAATCAGGGTAGACAAACTATAGTTTATACGCCAGGAGAGTGATCGAAGCAGTCTGGAAGGAGTGAAGTCAGATGTGAACTCTCTCTCTCTCTCTCTCTCTCTCTCTCTCTCTCTCTCTCTCTCTCTCTCTCTCTCTCTCTCTCTCTTTACAATATCACTGACATTCATTAATAATGTGTTAATTGACCTGTTTTGGTGGAATCAAGAAGATTCTAGAGCCATGAAATCTTAAGAAACGCTCTCTCTCTCTCTCTCTCTCCTCTCTCTCTCTCTCTCTCTCTCTCTCTCTCTCTCTCTCTCTCTCTCTCTCTCATACAAACACGAACACACGCAAACACCGACACACACGCATGCATAAACCAAAATCCCATTGATGTCAGATAACTTCAAAACAAAATCTTATATAACACGAAATATAAGAAGATTAATAGATTAGAAAGTGTTACCTGACATGTCATGAACTCTAGGTCACAGAAACTGGTACCGAGAGAACCACTACTAAAATGTCAATAGTCACCAGCGCCGACATCTAAAGAAACAATACTTCCAACCATTAGCGGTTGCCATTGTTCACAAAACATCTGACATCCAACTTGACAGTTTAGATATTTTAAGACTATTTTAGAAGAGATATATAGTGTTTAGCTTCCTAACAACGACGTCGAATGTATCAGTCGATCGCTGGAAAACGATCAGGTAAAGTGGTCCTCCATAATTTGACGTAAGGTGCCGAATTTATTACCGACAGGTGACTTGCCAGTTCAGTTTTGCTCAGTCACGCCTTGCCCCCAACCACCCATCTTATGAGAGATATTTCGTTACGATGGGTGGCTCTGAGAAAAGGACTTTTTGAAAAGATTTTTTCACTTAGCTTCTCTTTATTTGTATGTTCGTTTTCTTGATGGAATATATTTTCATTTGTTGATTGTCTTATTGTACATCTGGTTAAGGAAGTTTATCCAGTTAAGGTCTACAATTAGAGAAATTGGAAGACCATTATTCTATTTAATTTTGTGTTATTGTGTTTTTTTCTGTTCATGGATATTCATTTATTTTTCTTTGCCGCTGCGTATATTTTCCTGAGTGATAAGAATATTTACTGTGTTCTCTTATTTGTCTTTTTATAGGAATACTTGCATTTTCATAATCGTCTATTCCTATTTCCCAAAGGTACTATCTATTCTTATTACAAAATCTAATTTCAACTTCAACAATTTAGTCTTGCAAATATTTTCAAAGTCTACGAGCATCAGTGCTTAACTGAACCATTCCTACGTACATTCATGTATCCCTTTATTTAATTACACTCTATTTCATCATCATCATCAACTCCTACGCCTATTGACGCAAAGGGCCTCGATTAGATTCCACCAGTCGTCTCTATCTTAAAGCTTTTAACTCTATACTTTACCATTCATCATCTCCTATTTCACGTCTCATAGTCCTCATCCATGTAGATCTGGGTCTTCCAACTTTTCTAGTGCCTTGTGGAGCCCAGTTAAACGTTTTGTGAACTAATCTCTCTTGGAGAGTGCGAAGAGAATGCTCTAACCATCTCCACCTACTCCTCAGCACAATCTCCACATATAGCACTCGAGTAATCTCTGTTATAGTTTAATTTCTGATCTTGTCCTACCATTTAACTCCCAATATCCTTTTGCGGACTTTATTCTCAAATCTACTAAATCTATTGGAGATTGTTCCATGTGTCCATCACTTTATTCAATTACACTTAATTACTCTTTTCCCTAAATACTTCCTTCGTAGTTTCAGTATTCATCTCAGGGTCAGCGAAATACTGGTTTATCGTAGTAAAATCTAATAGACATTTTCAATTCTCATATAGATTTTGCAAAATTCCGTTTTCATGACACATATTTTCATCTTCATTAGACACTTTTTAAGATTATTCAAAATTGTTCACTTTAGTTTTAATTTCTGGAATGCTCATTATTCTATGTAATTTATTTCTGAAATATTCGTTCTTCTAATTACTTAATTTACTTTCTAGAATGTTCATTATTATATTTACTTAATTCTATTGATAGAATACTCATTATGCTATTTACTCAATTTGATTTCTGGCATGCTCATTATTCTATATACTTGATTCAAATCCTGCAACGTTCATTATTCAATTTACTTAATTTCATTTATAAAATACGCATTATTCTATTCACTCAATCGCATTATCTAAGGTCATAACTACACATTATACCTGTCAAATTCGTATATGTGCATTGTGAAGTATATTAGACGCATTCTTTTTTATCATAATTTTGAGAAATATTTTTTACTTGGTACCAAATGATCACATTTACCAGATCTATGTGAATTCAATTACCATTATTATTATTATTATTATTATTATTATTATTATTATTATTATTATTATTATTATTATTATTATTACTTGCTAAGCAACAACCCTAGTTGGAAAAGCAAGATGCTATAACCCCATCCAACAGGGAAAATAACCCAGTGAGGAAAGGAAACAAGGAAAAATAAAATATCTTAAGAATAGCAACATCGCCAAAGCAAATATTTGCTATATAATCTATAAAAACTTAACAATTCAAGAAGAAGAGAAATTAGATAGAATAGTGTGCCCGAGCTTACCCTCAAGTTAGAGAACTCTAACCCAAGATAGTGGAGAATCATAGTACAGAGGCCATGAAATCCCTATTCATAGTGCATAGACATCCATCTCATAAGTACCCTGATCTCGGCGAACATTACGTCACAGTTACGTCACAGTTACGTCACAGATACGTGAGTTACGTACCAATTACGATCTCTCTCACAAAGAATTATTCAATCGCGCCCTGTTAAGTCACTAGCAATGACTTAACAAACTGCATCTTGACCCCGTGACCTGCTCTTGAAAGGGTGGCCGACCTTCATCTCTGCAGGGGAGAGAGAGAGAGAGAGAGAGAGAGAGAGAGAGAGAGAGAGAGAGAGAGAGAGAGAGAGAGAGAGAGAGAGAGAGAGAGAGAGACTGCGTTACGGCCTTCGAGAGAAGCCTTGAGAGCTTCTTAAGGAAACGTACAACTCTTTGTCTGAATGAATTGAAGGAATATTTTCCTTTGAAATTCCGAGGTGGTATTATTATTATTATTATTATTATTATTATTATTATTATTATTATTATTATTATTATTATTAATGTAGTTTTGTTGTTTGTACAGGTCAGCATACCTTCTACTAATATATCGATCGAAATATATCTACATATGTATATACAGTATACTATATACAGTATACTATATACAGTATATATATATATATATATATATATATATATATATATATATATATATATATATATATATATATATATATATATATATATACATATATATATATATATATATATATATATATATATATATTATATATATATGTATGTGTGTATATATATATATATATATATATTATATATTGTATGTGTGTATATATATATATATATATATATATATATATATATATATATATATATATATATATATATATATATATATATATATATGCGCGTGTGTATGAGTCTATATACGTATGGGTTTGCTTGCGCTAGTGTGGGTGTGTTTAGCTAAAATGCGTATGGCAAGCACATTTCTTAAATGACCTCTGTATTTTGTAACTTTTATAACCCTCCCCCTACTCCCACCCACAGCCCCACAACCCCCCCCCCCCAAAAAAAAAAAAAAAAAAAGAATCCTTGATATTTCTGAAATCTTTTAATAGAAATACCCAGGGCTGCAGAACATAAAATCACTTCGAATTTTTATCATTTTTTTTTCAAATTTAGAATATATAATTTTTTTTTTTAGCCCAGAAACCCTAAACACACTAAGATTGAATACCAGAATAGGTGAATTTGCAGTGTTCAAATATCGTACTGTTTGATCTCCCTTCTCAAAAATCACTTAACCTTGCTTATAAATCTGTTAGTTATTATAGCAATTGATGTTTTGGTTATTTATCATTATTTCATAGAATAAACATCCTTTTAATCATCATATCAATGGCACCACAAGATTATCCTTAATACGAATAAAATCAATTTTAAAGTTTAGAAAAAAATGATGTCAAATTGCTCTTTGCTCAAAACCTCAAGAATGTCATGTACAAAACACTAATCTTTTAACGGTTGCCATTTCCATGACCTCGCCCCAATTTCTTGAAGAAATTAAGGGAAATGTTGAAGCTATGATGAAATAACTTTGATGAAAGATTACTGAGAAACCGTATTGATACTTTGATTATCAGAAAGGATAGTTATTCGTACCCTTCTTACATAGTTACCAAAGAGAGACGTGACTACATAATGCATAAGAAACAGTATTATGCCTTTCTTCTTTGGCTACTAATAAAAATTATTATTATTATTATTATTATTATTATTATTATTATTATTATTATTATTATTATTATTATTATTATTATTATTACTATTATTATTATTATTATTATTATTATTATTATTATTATTATTATTATTATTATTATTATTATTATTATTATTATTTATTATTATATTATTATTATTATCACAGAATACATAAATAATAATACACATCCATTGTCCAACAAATCAGCATACGTATTTTTCTTAAATAATAAGAACCAATATTTAAAAGTACTTGCTGAAAAATATCTATCTTTAAACATAAAAATACATCAATCAAAACATCTTAACGTTAAACGAGCGTTGCTTAACAAGTATGTATGTATTATTATTATTATTATTATTATTATTATTATTATTATTATTATTATTATTATTATTATTATTATTATTATTATTATTATTACTTGCTAAGCTACAACCCTAGTTAGAAGAGTAGGATGCTATAATCCATAGGGTTCCAACAGGAAAAATAGCCCAGTGAGGAAAGAAAATAAATAAGTAAACTATAAATGCTATAAGAAGTAATAAATAACCAAAAAAAAAATATCTCAAGAACAGTAAAAAACATTAAAATAGATCAGTCATATATAAACAACGAAGAGAGAAGAGTGCGCCTGAATATTAGTTAAAAAGTCCTTCTCGCTCCTATACCATCGATTGGACCTTGTCTCGTGACGTAGCAAAATCGTGGGGTCTTTATTCAAGAACAGGGCATGATGACTCTTGGTATTCTTAGATCGGCGATGCCCGTTTTTAGGGGCCGCGTGGTCTCTTCGGGGAGTTCCCCCTTTTTAGGGCTAATAGATTTCATGATTAATTGAATGACTGGATTTTTTTTTAATACATTTTTTGTAAGCTTCATGGAGATTTGAGTTAGAGTTTCTCGTTAAATGTATTATTATTATTATCATTATTATTATGTTATTATTATTATTATTATTATTATTATTATTATTATTATTATTATTATTATTATTATTATTAATTTGATTTAAAACAATGGCTGCGTCTATTATTATTATTATTATTATTATTATTATTATTATTATTATTATTATTATTCATTGATTGAAAACAATGGCTGCGTCAATTATTATTATTATTATTATTATTATTATTATTATTATTATTATTATTATTATTAATTATTATTAACTATAACCCTAGTTAGATAGCAGGATGATCTAAGCCCAAGGTCCCCAACAGGGAAAATCAGCCCAGTGAGGGAAAGGCAACAAGGAAACAAATAAACTTCAAGAGAATTAATAAACAATCAAAATAAAATATCTTAAGAACAGTAACCAACATTAAATTAGATCTTTCACATATAACTATAAAAACTTAAAAGAAAACAAGAGGAATAAAAACTTCAAAAAAAACAAAAGGAATTGAGGAATTTAAATAAGATAGAATAATGTGCCCGAGTGTACCCTCAAGCAAGAGAACTCTAATCCAAGGCAGTGGAAGGCCCTAGTACAGGATGGTAGTGATTATTTTGTTTCCTATCATAGTATTGTTCAGTTTATTTAATCTGAATGTCGAGTCACTTATAAACGTTGCATATTGCTAGTCGGTAGCTCAAATCGGAATGGTATAAATTCATCTAATGAACCTTTTGAAGATCTTTTTCTATTATCATTTTAAAACCATTTGATGTCTTTCCACAAATATATTTTTATACAGGGGCGATAACTCTAAAAGAAGGAATAGACGGACATAAACAGCCATAGCCTTCGAATCATATATTTGTTAGATTAAATATAAAAATTTAGTAATGAATTTTACTATCTCATACAATTCAAAATTATTGAAATTTCCCCCAACAGCTTGAATCTGTAATAATATTCATATTTTCTTATTTATCTCTTCATAGAACATAATAAAGAATAAAGAAGTCAGCTCAAAAGAACGATGAGGGGCTTTTATAATCAGTTAGGGCGAGCATAGCCCGTAGAGTTATCAATTAATCTTTATCCTTTGGTTGAAGATTTCTGGTCTTTTTGTTTATTCATATTCATTTATTTTATTATAGATTTACTTACTTGTTTATATAGATATCCTCATTCTCTTTATTCAGCATTTATACATCGAATCATTTGTTTGTTTCTTTACTTAGTCGATGTGTATCCATTTGTACAGTTACTCAATTATACGTAAGCAAATACGCTTGAATAATTCACTGGCTTACAGGAAAACGCTATAACTGTAAGTATATTCATAATATCACGCTTGATGTATATACGTCTCTTAGTGTATATGTCTCTTAGTTGCGTATATTTATAAAATATTGCAAATTTACTAAGCAATGAAGATATCAGAGAGAGAGAGAGAGAGAGAGAGAGAGAGAGAGAGAGAGAGAGAGGAGAGAGAGAGAGAGAGAGAGAGAGAGAGGGGGGGGGAGGGAGAATTACAAGCATTTTGGATGTTACAAAGGCTTTTTAGTCCATCCATGGAGACTCCATTTGCTCTTGAATAGGGCGAATTAGTTTAACGTTTCGAAAGTTTTTATGATCTTATTTGCTTGCTTGCTTGTTAGATTGTCCAGCCTTGTGCTGGACACGGGCTCTTGCGTTGGCAACCCGCAGTATGATTTTGTTTAACTTATTCTTGAACTCGTTACTGTGTTACTGTTTACTACATCAGCTGGAAGTCATCCATAGTACCCGGAAAGGCGTTAACGCCATTTAGAATATTCTCTCTATAATAGATTACGAGAAACCGAATTCTAGGAAGATAGTTGAGTCAACCGCGAAATATATCGAACGTAAAAAACTTCCACTTTCGCGAGAGATGAAGGAGTATGGCTAAGGGATGAGTCATATCTATTTCCTTTTTTGCGTTTGGTTAAGGAACTGCCCTTCTTTCTGTTTATTATAGCCTGCCTTGTGTAGGGTAAAATAGTTTTTTTTTTTTTTTTAAGACGCAAATATTAACAAAATAATCTATTATTGAATTGATCTGATGTTATCGTCAC
>NC_090744.1:107530245-107737851 GCF_036898095.1 Palaemon carinicauda | reverse complement strand
TTATATTTATATATATGTATATATATACATATATATATATATATATATATATATATATATATATATATATATATATATATATATATATATATATATATATATATATTTATATATATATATATATATATATATATATATATATATATAAATATGTATATATACGTATGTGTATGTATGAATACGTATATATATATATATATATATATATATATATAATATATATATATATATATATATATATATAATATATATTTATATATATATATAATATATATATATATATATATATATATATATTATATATATATATATATATATATATATATATATATATATACATATGTGTGTGTGCTCAGGGACGTTATAGACAGACTGCGTCTCACAAGTCTCAGTAATTAACGAAAAAATCATCTCTCAGACTTGGAACACACATAAGAGTAAACTCAATCAACTCAAGTTACAGAAACTCTATGATTATGAATTAAAAGACCGGGTGATCTTATTGTTTTTAAGCTTAAAAAAAGTTGTTTACCTCTAGGTGCATTTTGTATATCCAGAAAATATATACATAAGCAACAAAAGTGATGATGAAAGCAAATGAATTGTTTTGACAGTGTGAGTATAAACAAAAAAAGTGGTATCGTTTTTAATACGCGTTGCATATTAAAAAAAAAATAATTATAGTTCTCTTGAAAACAAATTAAGTTATCTCTCTCTCTCTCTCTCTCTCTCTCTCTCTCTCTCTCTCTCTCTCTCTCTCTCTCTCTCTCTCTTTCATTTACTAAGATCTTTCTCATTTTATTCAACATTCTTTTCTTTTCTGTTTCTTAATAATTTTATTTTTAGTCAACATTCTCTCTCTCTCTCTCTCTCATCTCTCTCTCTCTCTCTCTCTCATCTCTCTCTCTCTCTCTCTCTCTGCAGTTTTTCTCTTCAATTCAACACTTTTTTTCGCTCTGTTTCTTAATATTTTTATTTGTACCTCTCTCTCTCTCTCTCTCTCTCTCTCTCTCTCTCTCTCTCTCTCTCTCTCTCCTCTCTCTCTCTTGATATTATTCTCTCTTAGTCAACAGTTTTCTCATCTCTCTCTCTCTCTCTCTCTCTCTCTCTCTCTTCCTAGTATTTTTCTCTTAGTCAACGGTTTTCTCATCTCTCTCTCTCTCTCTCTCTCTCTCTCTCTCTCTCTCTTCTCTCTCTCTCCTCTTAATATTATTCTCTCTTAGTCAACAGTTTTCTCATCTCTCTCTCTCTCTCTCTCTCTCTCCTCTCCTCTCTCTCTCTCTCTCATCTCTTCCTAGTATTTTTCTCTTAGTCAACGGTTTTCTCATATCTCTCTCTCTCTCTCTCTCTCTCTCTCTCTCTCTCTCTCTCTCTCTCTCTCTCTCTCTCTCTCAATGAAGACCTTTCTCCAATTCATACCAAAAGCGCTACATTATTCTTCCTTTCGGAAACAAATTTTTCGGCAATAAAGGAAATTTATTACGGTACATTTGGTTGTTAAGTTTCCTACAGCACCGCTGGCCAAAAGAAGAAATAAAGACTAGCAACAGATCATTTATCACGTTCAAATCACTTCCTGAGTAATGTTCTAGTAGCTTTTTTTGTCTTGTTTTTTACATTCCAAGTTACATAACAGCCTTATTTTTTCCCTAGATAGTAGGTTAGCCAGGGGCACCAGCCATCCGTTTAGATATTACCGTTAGAGTATTATTGAGTCCTTTGGCTGGCTAGGTAGTACTACATTGGATCCCTTTCTCGTTACGGTTTATTTTTTTTTCTTTGCCTACACATACACCGAATAGTCTGGCCTATTGTTTACACATTCTCCTCTGCCCTCATACACCTGACAGCACTATGATGACCGAAAAATTCTTCTTCACTAGAAGGCTCAACTATTGCACTATAATTGTTCAGGTGGTTTCTTTCCTCTTGGTAAGGGTAGAAGAGACTCTTTAGCTATGGTAAACAGCTCTTCTAGGAGAAGGACATTCCAAAATCAAACCATTGTCCTCTTGTCTTGAGTAATGTTATAGCCTCTGTACCATGGTCTTCCACTGTCTTGGGTTAGAGTTCTTTTATTTGAGGGTACACTGTTTCCTTATTTCCTCTCCTCGCTGGGCTATTTTCCTTGTTGGAGCCCTTGGGCTTATAACATGCTGCTTTTCCAACTAGGGCTGTAGCTTAGCAAGTAATAATAATAATAATAATAATAATAATAATAACCTGAAGCAAGCATAGCAGAAAGTTCATTATTCGACTCATCAGATGCAGACTTTGCACTGAAAAAGAACTTAATTCGGACACAAACTCGTTAATTCCCTCCCTCAAGACATACTAGTAATTTGCAAGAAACATAATATTAATTAACAGAAGAAATACAGTCCTCACTACGAAGCTTCTCAGATTTATTAAATTCCACAAAGATTAACTTCACAAAACATACTACGCCAGTAGCCAGTAATACCAGAACACAAGAACATAAAAAGACAACAAATTAATCAACCACTGTAATTAAAATTAATTTAACTCTGCAGAGAATTGAAATACTTCTACACAAAGGTGATAGACAAGATGTCTCGTCGGCTTCTACTCACGATGCCTGGCGGATGATCTTACTGGAATCAGTATGGACCGGCAGGGGTCATTTGCCTTAGTTAGATAGGTACTGCCCATCACAAGGGACTGGCTATCCTTTAAAAACAAAGAAACGCCTATTATATAATGTATACAGAGAATGTCTTAACATAATCATAACCAGTAAGCATCGTATGAAACGGAATGAAACTGTGAAAATGTTTGAGTAAAATAACTGATGTTGATGAACCTTTTGTAGTAATAGCAATAGCAATCATTTTTTTATTAAATAGAATCACATGAAATCTGCACAATTCCACCTTCCCTATTTAGATCCATATCTAAATGCTATTAGGGGATTCTCCTGAAATTCCTGTTTTCCAAGTCAAGGTCTGGAGGATAAATGGGGTCCCAGTTTAAGGCAGATAGGAACAACACGGGCATAATTAAGTCCAAAGATTAGCAATAGTAATTAAGAGTAATATTAGACATGGAATAGTAAATGACCACCAAGGTGACCTTTTTGGCGATCCAAATTCAAATTTCAAATCGACAGAGGACCAATAGTGATCGCTACTGAAAAAAAAAAAAAAAAAAAAAAAAAAAAAAACATGATTTCCAACCTCCGATTGTAATGAAGTTAATTAACAGGGAAGAACCAACATATATTGTTGATATAATGTAAACTCATTATTGTAATATGTTAATAATTGAAAAATTTTAACCTTTATCTATATAGAATTGTGACTAAATTATATTTTACTCTTACTAATACCTAACTTTCTAAACTACTCCCTACTCTCTCTCCTCTCTCTCTCTCTCTCTCTCTCTCTCTCTCTCTCTCTCTCTCTCTCTCTCTCTCTCTCTCTCTCTCTAAACTAGTTGTTAAGGCCAAGATCAATGAAGAGAAAAGAGTGGCTTCAGCTAGTGAAAGAAGCCCAAAAGATTTTTTTTTTATATGTAAACAGTATATAGTAGGACCCCATCTAGAATATGGAGTCCAATTCTGGGCTCTAAGTATTCAGAAACCTATAGATAGACTGGAATCAGTACAAGCTAGGGTCACCAAACTAGTTCCAACACTATGACAATTTGATATAGATGGAGGATGGAACATTTGAACTTATTTGATCTACAAACTTGACAACTAAGGGGACAGCATGCAAAGTTATTAAAGGAAGAACAATTGTAAATTACAACAATCTATTCACGCTTAGCACAAATCAGTCCAGAAGTAACGGATACAAACTGGAATAGAAAAGACACAACACCAATCAATGTGGTAATTTCTTTACATACAAAATAGTAAAGACATGGAACAGGCTTCCAGCGGATGTAGTAAACAGTAACATGGTAAACGAGTTCAAGAACAAGATAGACAAGATCATAAAAAACTCTATAAATGTTTCAACTAAATAGCTCTACCCAAGAGCAAAATGGAGTCTCCTCGGATGGACTAAAAGGTCTTTGAGGCATCCAAAATCCTTGTAACTCTCTCTCTCTCTCTCTCTCTCTCTCTCTCTCTCTCTCTCTCTCTCTCTCTCTCTCATGATTAGCTTGCTCACGTCCTTCACTCTTATCTCACCCATCTTACCAATCAGCTAAGAAATATTTTTTCTCTCTCTCTCTCAGTTTTGTATCTATGTGCCGGTTAGTGATTATACTTTTGCGACCCTATAAATATCATGATTTAACGCGGATAACAAAAGGCTATCGAGTGCAATATAGCTACAAGTTTTCGTGAATAGTCAGTGATTAGTTTGAGGTCGGAGAAGTGGGATAAAACGTCGGCATAGAATAGTTATCTTGTGAATTACTAAAAATCTAATCAAGATGGCTATGTACAACACGGGCAAGGCTTGGAGAGACATCGCTGGACTCAGCAAAAATAAATTCCATGAGTTGGCGAAACAGGAGCTCGACCGTCTGATAACAGAGGTCACTAGTAACGTCAACCAATGTGACGGAAAAATATTCGCAGACATATTGAAACAATATGATCCAATAAACTGGAGCAAATCTGTGGAAAACATCAGCAAAATAATAGAAGAAATTCCAAAGAAAATCCAAGTGTTAAAGAGACTTATAAAGAAAGTCTACATCAATCAACACATTCCATCAAAGAACAATAAGAAGTCCAATATGGTGAATATGCTGATTGATGCAATGGGAAAAAGAATGCCAAAATGGTGTGATACATGTAAGATATGGTTATTCCATTAATAATCCTCAACAATTGATTAGAAAATGTGATGCCTGTCATGTCCCAACACATCCCACATGTGCTGAAATACAGCAAAAAATAAAAAAATAAAGACACAAAGGTATTCTGCTCAACATGCTTAGTCTGGATAGAAAATATAATTAAGTCGAGACTAAATCTGCAAATAGTTGAAGATAAAGAAGAGGAAGAAGAAGAAACAGAAGAAGAAGAAGAAGAAAAAGAAGAAGAGAACAATGAACAGGATATGTGTAAGGATGCAGAAGAAATCATTGATATAACCTATGATGCCATCCAACAACATACTTATGAAGAAATAAATTACCAGATGGAAACAAATAATAGACCCAAGAGACTCTACCCGGACCTACATAATTTTAGGGAAGAGCAAGAACAAGAAAAAATAGAAAAGAAGGATATAGTCTGCAATATGCTGAAAAGAGGGAATTGCAGATTTGGCGAAAGATGCTACTACAAGCATCCAAAGATATGCCATAATTATGAAATATATGGTAAATGTGCGTATTTAGACGGATATGGAGACGAATGCAGAGATCTCCATCCAAAAATATGCAAAAACCTAAAAGAAGGAAAAGGATGCATTTACAACAAAAAATGTCGATATATGCATCCTGCAACCATGAATGAAAGTAAGAAAACTCAGCAAACTGAAAAGAAAAATGAAAGCAAAAAAGAAACAAAAAAAGAAACAAAAAAGCAGGCCGTGTATATACCGCGCTTTGAACCAAGAGCCCCAAGATATGAGGCCTTTCAACCCAAACCTGCACATTTAGAGCCCAACTACAAAGAATGCATCTATAATGCCAGGGGTTGGTGCAGATATGGGGACAGTTGCAGGTATACACACACAAATAAATATGAAAGCGAAAGAGCAAATATAATAGAAAAGTTGGATTTTTTAATGGCAGAATTCCGGGAAATGAAGAAAAGAACATCATATCAGAACAGGAAGGAAGCATGGGAGAATCCATATTATTACCAATATTAAATAATGGGGATGAAACACAAACCATAATAGTAATGAATGCACAGGGTTTAGTCACGAGTAACTCTAAAAGGAAAATAGAGTTCTTAGAAGAACTAACCCAAATTGAAAAATAGATATATTAAATATAAGTGAAACATGGTATTCCCAAGAGACTGGCAGTGATGACCAGATAAAGGGTTTCCAAACTTATAGATCAGACAGAAAAAAATTGGAATCAAGGGGGAACCGCAATATATGGAAGAGACATAAATCAAGGAAAAGTATGTGAAAAATACAGCAACACAGAATGTGAATTGATTGCGGTAGAATTTGAATTTGAAAAACTAATGAATATTGTAGTTTACAGACCCCCAAACACTAAGGAGTTTGACATAATAATAGAAAAAATAGATGATATATGTAGAAACCATAAAGACTGGAATATACTCCTATCCGGAGATTTTAACTTTCCTTTCGTGGATTGGAAAGAACGGATAGAAGAAAGTGGTTGTATGTATACATATAAAAAAGATAGTAATAGTAGCGCAGAAGATAAGAGGCAATTTGAAAAGCTTCAAGATATGCTATTAGAACATAATATGCAACAAATAAACCACATTCCAACAAGAAAGGCAAATGTCCTAGATCTAGTATTGTGAATGAGGTGAATTATGTTAAAGAAATAATAGTGTATAACACGGGAATTTCAGACCACAATGTCATAGAATTGATAGTTCATTCCAAAGCAAGTGATCACAGAATTAATAAAAGCACAAAACTTTGGGAAGGATATGGAAAATATAACTTTTACAGTAAGAATATAAAATGGTCAGAAATAAATGAAGAACTGAATAAAGAATGGAAAAATGTATTTATAAGTGATAATATACAGGTAAATACGGATATACTGTACAAAATACTGGAGAAAATTGTTGAAAAATATGTACCGAAAAAAACAATAAACAAAAGACGTGCATACCAAGAGACAGAAGAATCTTATTTCAGAAAATTAAAAAGTGGAAGAAAAATCTTGCAAAAGAAAAAAAATGTGTGGAAAATGAGGGAAATAAAATGTAAGATAGAAAATGCAGAACAAAAGATTATACAGTCGAAAGAAAATGAAAAAAAGGGACTTAAAAGAAAGGGACACTTCAAAATATAAAAAGAAACCCCAAAGTACTTTACTCCTATGCAAAAAAGATGAATAAAAGGAGAATAGAAATAGGCCCTCTAAGAATTGAAGGACGGCTAACGAATGAAAAAAAAGGAAATATGCAACATATTAGCAGAAAAATATAAGAGTGAGTTCACGCCAAGAATTGCGAATGAGAATAATGAAACAGAAATGAGAGAAGAAAATGTTGAATATCTAACGGATATAGATATTAATGAAGCAGATATTGTCACGGCTATAAACGAAATTAAAAATGGATCGGCAGCCGGACCAGATGGAGTTCCAGCGATTTTGTTAAAAAAAAACTGCAAACACTATCGCGAAGCCACTTGCAATACTGCTAAGACAGAGTATAGATATGAGCGAGATATATGTTAAACATAAATTAGCTTATATAACCCCTATCTTCAAAAGTGGATCAAGACTAGAGGCAAGCAATTATAGACCTGTTAGTCTAACATCACATATTATGAAAGTGTATGAGAGGGTAATAAAAAAGAAAATAATGGACCATTTGGTCAAAAATAATTTGTTTAATATGGGTCAACACGGTTTCGTACCTGGAAAAAGTACACAGACCCAACTGATAGCTCACTACGAAAACATATACAATAATATGATAAATGAAAAAGACACAGATGTGATCTATCTAGATTTTGCAAAAGCCTTTGACAAGGTAGACCATAACATATTGGAGAAAAAAATGAGAAAGCATAATATTGTGGGAAAGATAGGAAAATGGGTAAAAGAATTCCTGCAAAACAGAAAACAGATAGTGGTTGCAAATGACGAGAAATCAGATGAAGCCCAGGTAATATCTGGTGTGCCCCCAAGGTACGGTATTAGCTGCACTGCTATTTGTTATTATGATCTCAGACATAGACTGTGATGTTGAAAACTCCGTAGTGAGAAGTATTCGCCGATGACACAAGAATAAGTAGAGAAATTACTTGTGATGAAGATAGGAACTCACTACAAAGAGATCTAAACAAAATATATGAATGGGCGGAGATAAATAGGATGGTATTTAACTCCGATAAATTCAAATCAATAAATTATGGAAACAGAGAAGGAATGGTGTATGCATACAAGGGACCTAATAATGAGACAATCACAAACAAGGAAGCAATTAAAGACCTTGGTGTAATTTTAAATAGGAATATGTTATGCAACGACCAAAATAGCAACACTGTTGGCTAAATGTAAAGCAAAAATGGGAATGTTATTCAGACACTTTAAAACAAGAAAAGCTGAACACATGATTATGCTTTACAAAACTTATGTGCGTAGTACACTCGAGTACTGCAATGTGATATGGTACCCACACTACCAAAAGGATATTGCGCAAATAGAGAGTGTACAAAGGTCCTATACTGCTAGAATAGAAGAAGTTAAGGACCTTGATTACTGGGAAAGACTGCAATTTTTAAAACTATACAGTCTAGAAAGGAGAAGAGAACGCTACATGATAATACAAGCATGGAAGCAAATAGAAGGAATTGCTGAAAACATCATGGAGCTTAAAGTATCAGAAAGAGCAAGCCGAGGTAGATTAATAGTGCCAAAAAGCATTCCAGGTAAACTGAGAAAGGCGCACAGGACATTAATCCACTACGCACCAGCATCGATAATGCAGCGACTATTTAATGTGCTGCCAGCTCATCTAAGAAACATATCAGGAGTGAGCGTAGATGCGTTTAAAAATCAGCTCGATAAATACCTAAGATGCATCCCAGACCATCCAAGACTGGAAGATGCAAAATACACCGGAAGATGTATTAGCAACTCTCTGGTGGATATACGAGGTGCCTCACACTGAGGGACCTGGGGGAACCCAAACAAAAAATAAGGCAATAAGGCTCTCTCTCTCTCTCTCTCTCTCTCTCTCTCTCTCTCTCTCTCTCAAACCAGC
Organism: Palaemon carinicauda; assembly: GCF_036898095.1. Lineage (NCBI taxonomy): Eukaryota > Metazoa > Arthropoda > Malacostraca > Decapoda > Palaemonidae > Palaemon > Palaemon carinicauda. The sequence goes on along the minus strand of NC_090744.1, from coordinate 107,728,982 downwards.
CCAGCAGGCGGTAAGCTCGAACACTGACGAGTCAATTTACAGCAGACCAGGAATCAGAAGCGAAATCTAATTCACGCAGATTTTTTCCTTCCGCAAGTGAATGCGCTGTAAATGAAATAAAAAGAAAAAGGGGAGTGTCGTGTCAGAAATCAGAATGTTCATTTTGTTCACACCGGGCGGAACCATTTTAATTTTCTGCCTGAAAAAATCTCAACCATTGTAATGGGGAAACAATCATTCCTTTTAAATTCGTTTTCATTTTATCAAAGCAAATTTACTTCATCAAAGACAATTTCGCTGGATAAGTTTCTTGGAGAGAGAGAGAGAGAGAGAGAGAGAGGAGAGAGAGAGAGAGAGATTTACACGGGCAGACAAGCAGACAGGTAAAAAAACCTAAATAGGTGAAAGAATGTATTAACCTTAATATAATTCGAATAAAACTCAGATTACATTTAGTAAAGAGTGCAGATACGTTTCTTGGAGAGAGAGAGAGAGAGAGAGAGAGAGAGAGAGAGAGAGAGAGAGAGAGAGAGAGAGAGAGAGATTGCACAAGCAGACAAACAGGCAGGTAAAAAAGCTAAATATGTGAAAAAATGCATTAACCTTAATATAATTCGAATAAACCTGAGATTATATTTAGTAAAGAGTGAAAAAAAAAAACACATGGGTGCGAGAAGGGGAGACCGCCAAACAGACAGTTGAACATAAGCAGGCAAACCGAAAATATCCATAAAATTGTTTTCGCCTTTGAGTTTGAATGAACCCTTGAATTATTTCCAAATTGCATAAAAATTTTAACTAAAAATATCAATTTCTTGTCCTAGAGTTCACTTAACTTAAATCTAACATTGGTATTTTTATAAAACATTCAGAGGGAGAGGGAGTAGTTGGCATAGTTAAGGGGAGGACAGAGGGACGGGGATGGGGCATCTTTTAACATGCCCCGGGCATCCAAGAGTAGGGGCATCCAAAGCATGGTTAGAAAAATAAAGGTAAGTATACACTCAAAATTACCACCAACTCACCAAAGGGAGAGAAGGGTGCTTCTTAATAACTCGGCCACCTGGGCCTACCAAATCTCTAGCTACACCCCTGAGAGAGAGAGAGAGAGAGAGAGAGAGAGAGAGAGAGAGAGAGAGAGATTTAATAAAAAAGCAATGCATTCTCTTGCATAATGACTTCCATTATCGGAGTCACAAGCAGATTTCTTTCTATCTTATCAATTCCCCTTTTTCTCTTATAGGATAGGAGTGGCGGGGCTGCTAATTGAAGTCTGTAAAAATATTCTATTTTAGCACAAAATAATTATCAGATGTTAAAAAAAATGTAGATAACACCTATCTTCAAAGGTGTATGGGGCAGAATCTTGGGCACTTAAGAGGAAGGAGAAGGAACTTGTTGGAAAGAACCAAGACGAGGATGGTAAGATCAATTTCTGGAAAGTTGGGCGAGTCAAGATATAAGAATTATGTGTTGTACATGTATTGGGAAAGATAAGGCTACGGAAGCTCGATTGAGCTACTGTGGCCATGTAATGAGAAGGGAGGAGGTGGTGGAACCAATCAAGAGAGCTAAGGACATGTCATTGATGGACAGATCACTTGCGGAATGTTGACTCGAGCGACCGACCCTGCTATACAGAGAGACTAATAAGGTCGAAAGAAGAAGTGCACCAAGAGTTTCATTGTATAATACATTCTAAAACCCAAAAGCACCTGTATAATAAGTATAAGCTTGAAGTGGCCTCTAGCTGGTGGACCAGGGAGTAGTTCTCAAATGGATCTCTGTTAATAAAATTTGAAATAAGACAAAATGCAGAAAATAAGATACAAATAATATAATAAAAGGTCAACAGTTAAATTTAAAGAACCAACAAAGTAGATGAATCCAGCCCAGTTTATGATCACAGATTATTTACAAACAAAGATAAAAAATTGGTTTCGTTCGTAGATTTAAAAAAAATTTCGTTTCCATATCATCGTCATCGATAATGATGATGATGATGATGATGAGCATATAATAAGATTACCTCAGTCCGAGACGATAGTTTAATGCAAAAAATTTTTGGTAAAAGATTTTCGAAAAGTTGCCACACAGTCATAAAACTCATCGAAAAGTTATTAAACTCCTCACTGCAAGAAGTCCCACGAAAAGCTCTCTGTCTTGATTGTAGGATTCAGTTCAGATTCTGCACATAAGTGATAGAGAAATTTCTCGAATAGTAAGATTTTTTTCTCAAAAGTTGTGTTCTGTTTCCTATTTGAATGATAAGGTACTCACAAATACTGGCGAAAAGCGGTATTCTTGAAAAAAAATTTATAAAAAAATGTAGAAAGATAAAAAAAAGTCTTGTATAAATTAAATGCCGCTGAGCCAGCAAGTGAAGTGTGCTGCCTCCCGGGTCCAGTCAACATCATGTCAACCAGGGGTGTGGTGTCCGATGTGGTAACGTCCCTGACTGGTGAACGCCAGACTTGAGTTCAAGTCCCGCTCAAACTCGTTAGTTTCTTTGGTCGTTGCAACCTCAACATCCTTGTGAGCTAAGGATGGGGGGGGGGGTTGGGGAAGCCTATAGGTTTATCTGCTGAGTCATCAGCAGCATTATTGCCTGGCCCTTCTTGTTCCTAGCTTGGGCGGAGAGGGGGCTTGGGCATTGTCCTGCTTGATAGGCCATTGTCACTGTCCCTGGCCTCTGCCATTCATGAGAGGCCTTTAAACCCTTAAACGCAAGCTCCAGGAAATCTGAGGCCCATCACTAGGACAAAGACTTCACCCCTTGCGGGGAGTTGCCTGCAGCTAACAACATGTGGATGCAAGGCAGAAATGCTGTGTTTGATGCCAATGTTACTGTAGTATGACCTGCACGCCACTGTGCAGCTACAGTCAGATGCAAGGTTTATAAACATGTTTCTATAATTATCCAAGACAATGTGTGGGAAACAAGTATATACAGCCCTACTGCCTATACGTATATTCAATAATAAATCAAACTGATTATGTTTATGATACAGAAACGTTTTACCCTAATTATGATTCTGCTACTGATATTATATATATATATATATATATATATATATATTATATATATATATATATATATATATATATATATATATATATATATACTAATATTCATAGTTCCAAATTCAGGTCCTACTTTGTGAAAATATTATGATTTGACATCAAGATCATTCTAATATGAAAACTGCAATTTTATTGCAAAATGCAACAATGAAATTTTAATTGGCTAACTTGTTTTATCTAAAGAGAAATCCCCAGAGAACCAACATTGTGGCTCGTTTCCGGAAATGAAAGATTGTTACAATTATCTTCCCTTCTGTACCTATTCACTTAATTTTTTCGATAAAACGTTCGGTCTATTAAATATTTATTCCTAATCTGGATATCAATCTCTGTCACTGTCGTCCAGTCAGTTTGTGCGCGCGCGCGTGTGTGTGTGTGTGTGTGTGTGTGTGTGTGTGTGCATGATGTATTATGATTTTTCATAAATTCTGACCATCCTCTGAAAAAAAAAAACTAGAAATCCTGGAATAAATTTTCCAGGCATATATCGTTTTAAAAACAGATATATTGACGTAAAGGAGTGATATTACGGTCACCAGCCCGTAAAATATAATAAAAAAGTAGGGTAAAAAATTACGGTCGCCTGCATTTTACTGAAATGCGGCTGAGAACAGCATATTTTACGGAGAATCTCCCGATTAAAATTACGGGTTTTCTTTAACAGTGTAGGTAGTTCTAAGTCTTGCTTTTTCCATTATAAAGCTTATTACTAAACAGTATTCTAGAAGTTTTATTCCGTGACCAAATTATGGAATGATTTCCTTAGTCTGGCGGTTGAATCGGTAGAACTTCAAAAGTTTAGACTAGTCACTAGTTTCAAATGCTTTTCTGTTAAATAGTTTGTCATAAGTCTCATTTCATATTTTAATTAGGACATATCTACTTTAACGATGTTATCAATCTTGAAATAGATTATTCTTTTCTATTCATTACGTTTATTATATTCAAATTTGCTTTCTTGGCTGGGAAACGTTCTCTATTAGAGCCTTTACACTTGTAGCAACTCCTGGAGTTGTAGCTTGGACAGAAATAATAATAATAATAATAATAATAATAATAATAATGATAATAATAATAATAATAATAATAATAATAATAACTTTCTGCCCATATGATGATGAGATCATGGAGAGGGGTAGATGGAGATGGTTTGTGCATGCTCTTCGCATTTTTTATCTTTTAACAGGAAATACATATTTACAATTTTTAGTTCACCTAACATTTAACTGAACTCCAAAAGGCCATAGAACAGTTGGAAGACCCAGGCCTGCATGGCTGAGGACTATGAAGTGTGAAGCAGGAGATGATCAATGGACAAGTAGGTCTATTGATTTAAAAGTTTCAGATAGAGACGCATGGCAATATCTAACTGAGGCCCTTTGCATCAATTGGCGTAGATGATGATGATATATATATATAATATATATATATATATATATATATATATATATATATATATATATATATATATATATATATATATATATATATATATATATATAGGCTATATATATATAAACCAAATTAATATTCCATTAAAACATTCATTACATCGTTTCAATGTCTTCAATTCTTATACCAATATTTCAATCTTGATGCAAAAACAAGATATAAGTAAAATATTAAAACAATAAAAACATATTTCTAACTAAAAATCAGATTGAAATTAAAATTTCATGTGTCATTTTTGCATTATAATCAAATTCAAGATAAGTTGAAAAGACCGTTGATTAATTTCTATTAATAAACTGGTAAAAATCCTTAATAAATCTATATAACTTAATCATACGGAGGCTTAAATTTTGGTGGACTTTACTTTTGACCGTTCCAATAAAAAAAAAGAAATTAAATAAAAAAAAATGATTATTCGCATTGCCTGAGCTTCTGTCATTTAGAATATTTATAATAAATGATAAAAACAATAATATTTTGTGAAGTATTTCCACTCTATAAGACCATAGATTCTATCGAAACCAGACTTACTGTGTTATTTGCCAAAGTGTCCCTCGTTCTTTTAGGTGTAATTGAATGACCAAACAACTATTCGTTAACAATTATCCGAATGGCGTGTTCCTATTGGCTAAGTAAATCGAGAAGCAACGCCCCAAGAGTTCCTATTGGCTAACTCAATCGGGAAGCAAAGCCCCAAATGTTCCTCAAAACTAGATTTCACCAGTTTTTAACTCTCAAAATAGCCTCACTAGAGCCATCTATTGGTACTTTTAAAACCATTGGGAAATTCGGCCAATCACTAAAGAAACTATTGTATTATTTCTTTGAAAATACTTCACAAATCTCTGGAGCATACACATGTATGAGCATAATTATAATGAATTGCAAATGTATATGATAAAAATTCCGAAAGTGTAAGCATCATGACGGATAAAAGAAATCTTAGAAGGAATTCTCGACTATAGTTCCGGCAAAATTAGACTGGGGCTCAGAATTGCCAATCCTTTAAGTTAAGAAAATATTCAATAATGAAAAAATAAATAGCCTTTTGGATAATTTACTAATGAAAAACATTTATATCCGAAAGTTATTATTCACCGTCTTGCTAAAATGCTCATGAACAGATTATTTAGTAAGATTCCTCTACTTATAAACCCGAAAGGTTTGCCGCTCCTAATCCCCCCATAGGGAGGGTTGTAAATATCAGATTCTTTTATCTTTAAACAATGACAAAATTTCATAAAATAGAGTGAGTTAGTCCATGTCTAGTTCATATGATTAGGAATAGTTTTAGTTGCGTATATGAAGAGAGCTCATTTATAAAGGCTGTGGTGAGGACACGTAATTATTCACTAACTCTTTCATCTAAAAGAACTATCTGCAGACGACAATATATCATAAAGGAATTTTTTTTAGGGTACCAATTGTGGACAAATCCAAGAAAATTATAAAAATGGCTTTAATTGTCCATGATGCAGACATTACTTTAAACATGTTTAAAGTAAAATCCTACTTCAGTTGTATTTTGGTTCTTGGTTTGCATAAGCATTATAAGAATTGCTGTTTTATCTTTCCTAACATATCTTGAATTTCTTTCGGTTGGCTATTCTGGTACGTAAGTCACCTTCCGTTAGACAGATTTTCCGTTTAAATTTGGATATTTAATGAAACGCATTTCTCACACTTTTAAAACCTGATAATAGATCTCAACATTATGAAACTATTATTGTATTTTTCAAAAATATAAATAAATTATCACAGATGAAAGTATTGATGGTAGTCGGGACCTATTTCATATAACAACTATTGTGTAACATTTTCACAAAACCGTAAAAATAAATACCCAGACAAATTTATATATTCTATTTTAAAAATGAATTATTTTTATCACATAGTAAAAAGCAATCACGACTTAAGTTACGCTTTAATTAAAAGTTTAAAGGAAATTTGAAACGTCAGTTCTGGTGTTACTGGTGAAGATGGCGTCCTTGCCGAAGGGGTTCCAGGTTGTCCAACATAAACATTAGATAATTTACGCCATCATAAACAAATAAATGGAAATTATTGTTCTATAACCAAACAGAAATATTCCTTTAATTAACATATATCATCTTGATCTAACTAGAGGGCGTTTGCTGTAATTTATTCGCTCTAGTTCATCTTCTTTTAGGGAATTAGAAGTGGCAGCCCTTGTACTAGGTCTGCTATCCTTGGAAACATTACGATTATTTTAGTTTAATATTGACATACTTATAGACTGTTGATTCTTAAAATGTTTTATCCATTGGTCCTTAGATTATTCAATCGTGTTCACAATTTGTGTCAGAAAAGGAGGAATGAGAATGTCACACTAAATGTCCAGAAATAACGGAACCGATGGTATTTTACATTATCAATTCTTCAGCAATTTACTAAAAACCCTCAAATAGTAATATTGAAACTAATGATAACAAAATATATAACAATCATAATAATGCTAACATTAGCAATAATAAAAATACTGATGTTAAAAAAGAAAGGGATGAGGACAAAGAAAATGGTAAAAACAATACTGTTAAGCAAATTAAAACGAAATGGAACTTTCGGATATCCACCATGATGTATCCTAAAAATGCTCTCTCTCTCTCTCTCTCTCTCTCTCTCTCTCTCTCTCTCTCTCTCTCTCTCTCTCTCTCTCTCTCTCTCTCTCTCTCTCTCTCTCATAAATGATAACAAATTGATATCAAAACTTACAAATAATGAAAAATTATGAAGTTTCTTCATACGTGACGATTCCATACGTCCTCCAACTATGGATTTTAGGGAGATACTGTATATTAAATACCCAAATCATGCACTGGGAGGATTTGCTACATTTAAAGAACATTGTAAAGGAAAGTAATTGCTTTGTGCAACTGCAGAGTGCTATGCCACATCCCGTTTTGCATGCAAACTTAATGAGGCTCAAAATCTCTTCTAGTGCCGGTGGAATTTATCTTTGGAGACTATACTGTGGATGTTGTGTTGATCCCTTTACTTCCCAACCACACTCTATAGGGATAATTTTTGGCAGGGATGCAAAGCCTGCAGCTTTCCACAGTGCCAACTGATAATGAGCACGTTGGCAGTTGTGCTTCCAAGCTATCCATGGTGGCTGGAAGATTACATAGCTTTAGCTCAACATGTCACTTCCTTGCAGTTTTCTCTCCAAGCATATAATTTTTTTTTTTTTTTTTTTTTTTTTTTTTTTTTTTTTTTTTTTTTTTTTTTTTTTTTTTTTTATGGTTATACAGCAAATGTGAAATGTAGATACGATTTTGATATCTCTTTCTTTGCGGCACTTGAATCGCCAAGTTTCTGAAGACCACTGAACGTTTTGAGCTTTTAAAAGGATGTTGCCTTACACCTGCAATGGAAGAAACTGTGTCACATCCAGTAAGTGCATGAGCAGCAAGAATGTTTCATGATGCCTTTATGCACTACGATTACCTCGTTTACATTTATGCAAAAGTAGTTTTCTAAACAAGAGTATATACAAAGTGAAACATTTGCAGGCTCTCCATTTGTTTCTGTATAAAGGTGATGTGCTAAAAGGATCATGACATCTGTGTCTTCTGAAACAGCTCTGATGAACTGCTGTCCAGCAGCAGCTTCTTGAGTCATGTGGTCATGTAGTATGCCACCAGAACATCAGCTTCGTGAAAAAACTGCTGTCTCTTCAGGGCCAAGTAATATCTGTATTGGCTGTGGATGTGGTCCAGTTTTAATTATCTGTTCGCCAAGTACTGAAAGCATATTACCCATTCAGTTAACAATCATTCATATCATTTGTTCCTCTTTGGCATTGACATTCAGGACTAAAGTTTGTTTTGGAAGTGGCATATCTTCAGTAAAACAATAGACTTGGTTAACTCCTTTTTGTCATGTAGATCTACAGCAAAACTTAGTGCTAATTTTGTAATAGCAGTCAAATACTATGCGCAGTCTAAAATCTTCTTCGGCATATCTAGTAATTTGGGTCACTGCTTCATTACGAAAATCAGGAACTTTAGCTGGTGAACCAGGCCATGGCACTCTCCAGAATAGGGTACAGGCATCTATGATGTTGACACATGAAGGTTTCTGGTGAGATTTTCCTAATACTACTTACACTTTGTTTTATAAAAACAGATTTCTTGGTTACACACAAGTCACCATTATTGTAAAACAGTACCAATGGATAAGGTGATAGCTTATGTGCCAATAGCTTTTATAGAATGACATCTCTCTCAAGTGTTGCTTGCTGAGCATAATACATTGTCTATGTGTCGATCTGCTGCACAGTGTTTTGAAACTTTTGTCATCGACAAAATTTTCATCCTCTTTCAGTCTCTTATGGAAATCAGTGGTCAAATGTTTCTCAAATTGTTGATGTTTTGCTTCTCTAATTTCGACTGCATGATGAACATTAACCAATGGATCAGTGACAATATAACCAGAGTAGATAGATGTTAATGATGACACTTTCTAGGTGTTTCCCCGTGTAAAAGACATCACTGTAGTGCATATATGTAGTTACTATGAAAGGATCTGACCATATCCCATTCCAGAGGTCAACCTGGTGATGTATATCATGTTCTCCATTAATGAATTTCCTTTCAAGGGCAGGGGGCAAACACTGCATGGAACGAAGGTAGTACGCTCCGTAAATGAAGTGACCAGCAGTAAAGAAACATAACATCTCCACTGCATATAAATGTAGAGGCCAATCGCTAACTCCTTCTGCCTTACTGAATGTCATGATAATCAATACAGTTTGAATAAGACAATCAATACAGTTTGAATAAGACAATCAACCCAGAATTCTGATGCCTTACTGCCTGGGTTTAAAGCAGCTAATAATACATTTAGTTCCTCCATTGTGAGCATGTCAGGGCAAATCAGAAAGGACCTTATCATTTCTTCAATCACCAGTCTTAAACCTCTCACATTTTGTGGACATTTCTTCCCAGAGAGTAGCTTTAGAACTCCTCCGAATCTCATTTCTAATATCTCTACCAGTCCATTTTCTTCCATGAGATGACCTATACATCCTATAAAGCTCATTAATAATATGTGCCTTGCTTAGCCGCATGACTCGTTGTGAAAAGTTGTCTTTCGCGTAGTAAAGTAGTCCAGAAGTATTTCTCAAATTTTACAAAATGCTCAGCATTTCAGAGGTGGCCTCCAACTGTTTTTTTTTTTTTTTTTTTTTTTTCAGTAAGCAGCACATAATTGTGATTTAACAAACAAACAAAATTATATATCTTTCAAAGCAAGCTAAAAAAAAAATGCATTACCTTACGCTTGGATCTTGACACTTCGCATGAAATATTCCCTCTTAAGGGTGAAGTTCCCATGATAGTGATTAATGATGGCTTTTCGAGGCAGGAGGTGCCAAACACCTTATCGAAATACTTTTTCTTCTTTTCTTCTATCGTACTGAGATTCTAGTTTCCTTTTCAACAAATGTTTATTTACATCAGTCACTTCATTTCTCTCTTGCGTGATATTTCCTAATTTTATTTTCAGCCTTCTTTTCTTCATTCTTCATCTTCTTCTTCTCTGTCAACATGTTAGTATATCCATGTAAGTTAACGTTGTCGACTAGGTTCTCTTATATTCCCCTCTACTCTTCATTGTGACGGCTTTTCTGGGATACAAAAGAAAAAAAAACAGACAAACAAAACGAAAATCTTTTATTTCTACAGGAATTCTAAAGTTAGCAGGGAGCCCTCTGCCCTGTTTACATAACAACACTGGCTTTGACTGATAACAGGCGAGACCCTGCAATCAGCCAACCTCCCTTCACGAAAATTGCCAAATATTTGCTTATGGAAATGGAAAAGGCGGAGCTCCGTGCACTAAGCAGCAACAACACAGGTCTGTCTAAACAATGAGGCCATATTCAGGAACGCTTAAGATCAATGTAACTGCCTACCTTCTGCGCTTCTTCGTCTATCTGTCTATCTATTTGGGTATCTATTTAAGCATTACTCTTTTCGAAAGTATATTTTCTTTTCCAGAAACATTTTCCTCTCACGAACGAAATTCAAGAGATCCAAGAAAGTTGCTCCCCATCCCTCTTTCTCTCTCTCTCTCTCTCTCTCTCTCTCTCTCTCTCTCTCTCTCTCTCTCTCTCTCTCTCTCTCTCTCTCTCAAAACAATACACCCACAGATATACATATATATATATATATATATATATATATATATATATATATATATATATATATATATATATATATATATATATGTGTGTGTGTGTGTGTGTGTGTGTATGTGTGTGTGTTTGTGTGTGTGTATATATATATGTGTGTGTAGCTGAATTTATATTTTCGTATGATTGGCCTTTATTTTAGTCCTGTCTTTGACCGTGTTAAACATAAGGCCGTTGTTTTAAAAACTCATACTTTCGGGGATAGATGGGTCTTTTCTTAGCATCCTTATTGAATGCTTAAGTAATAGATTTCATAGACTAGTTGTGGAAGGGCACCATAGTGAGTATAGGAAATGTGATATCTGATGTTCCTCAGGGTAGTGTTCTTGGCCCATTTCTTTCATACTATACAAAACATGATATGTGATTAGGCCTAGAAAACACGATTGTTGCATATGCAGATGATGCTACTCTCTTTGCACCAATACAATCTCCTGAATGTAGATCTGGGGTTCCTGAATCCCTCAATAGAGATTTAGTTGAAAATTAGTGCATGATGTAAACTATAGGGCATGAAAATGTATCCTAACAAAAGGCAAAGTATAGTTGTAAGTAGGTCGAGGACAGTGACTCAACATCCGGATTTATGCATTGATATTGTTTCTTTATCTATATACAACTCCTCTTAAAAACTTAGGTGAGATTCCGGGTAGCAAATTTACTTTTGAGAAACACATTTGGTCTGTTTCTTCTTCAAATGCTAAAAAAAATTTATTGGGAAAGTGTTTTAAGCTTTTCGGTGATCAATGAACATGAAGAAATGTTTTAATTCTATAATTCTACCTTTTCTCGGGTTCTGTTATCCTTTCTGGTCTTCAGCTGCTGATCCTCATCTACACATTGATCTCTGACTCCATCTTTGAGTTAGTTTTTGTGTATGTTCATAATTCTGACCAAGATCGTTGATTCTGACCATAACCTTCGTATTCGGATCTTCCCGGACTGTGCCATCCATTACGTGGTACATAGTATGCAGTTAGCTTTAACAGTACTGTACTGTCTTCTCCTTCATAAGGCTCAACAGTATACTGTACTCTAAATGGTTTATTCCAAATATGATCAGATTATGGAATGATCTACCTAATCCGGCAGTTGAATCGGTGGAACTTCAGAAGTTAAAACTTGCATTGAACATTCTCATGCTGAACAGGCTAACAGGAGTCTCTTCTTATTATTTATATATGACAAAGATATTTCCACGTTGGTATAATTCTTATGATATTTTATATTGTTTATTCATTACATTTCATATGGTTTATTTATTTCCTTTCTTCACTGAGCTATTTTCCCTGTTGGAGCCCTTAGGCTTAGTGCATCTTGCTTTTCCAACTAGGGCTGTAGCTTAGCTAATATATATATATATATATATATATATATATATATATATATATATATATATATATATATATATATATGTATATATATATATATATATATATATATATATACTGCAATATGTATATGTGTATATATATATATATATATATATATATATATATATATATATATATATATATATATATATATATATATATATATATATATATATATATATATAACAAGAATAAAGGCAACAAATAAAAGAAATAAATTTAAAATGAGAAAACTAGAAAACTCAAAAGCAAAATTAGTTATAAGAAGATGCAATACAAAGGTGAGAATAATGCAAGGATGAAGAGGAAAGAAAATGAAAATATAGGGAAAAAATGAAGAAGATAATGGCAAGTTTTATATGGAACTAAATTATTCCCCAGCACCATTACGGACCAAGAACTTAATCTTCCCAGAAGACATCAGGAACACCGCAGTCATTTGTAGCTCTTCCTTAGTAATGTCTCGCTTAAAAATACATTCAGTATTCCCTCTTTGTATTCCCTGTTGTGTAGAGTACATAATAGCAACCCCAATGCTTCCCTTCAGTGTAGATACATTCAATAATCCCTTTCACTTAAGTATCCACATTATCAATTGACAGTAATAGAAATCATAGAGAATAATATCATCATGTTGCAAAGTTTTTCTTATATTCTTAGCTTTTTAATTCTGTTTTATTTTCCTTCTATAATTAATTCTCTAGTCGATAAATAGAATCAACTTAGTCAGCGTTCTCCCCTCGTAAATAGCTAATCTACCACCTCCCAACGCAAGAGCCCGTTTCTTACCCAAGGTAAGGCAATCTACACATACATACAAATAGCTAATGGTAATAGATGAAAGAATTCAAACTTGTCATCGCTATCGAGGGAGATTTCAAAGTACTTTTCCGAGGTCAAGTTTACATCAGCAGTTGTTGATCTAGCAACCGCTGGAGAATGAATATATTTCCACAGACAGGAATGGGTGAGTTAAATTGAGGCTTAAAAGTCAAAACTGAGGTCATTTCCAGAGATTCTGCGCTTTAGAGCTAGTGCAAATGTTTCTCTATTACAAGTTCAAAACCAAAATGTGTGGATATTTTCATGTAAGCTTGGAGTTTGGTCCACACCAGAAATTTACGACGGAAGTGAACGACTGCCATAAAAGACATTCTTTTAGTACACTAAAAGTAAATGAAATAAATCTTTCACATAGCTCGGCTCTCCTGAGTGAGTAAGAATGTGGGAAAAATAAATAAAGATGATGATAAATTACTGTATTTGTCAATACATACTCAAATCGTTTGAATCGTCTTTGTACATCTGGATTGAACTATGAGTAACAGTTCTTGATCTAGATTTATCAAAGACACCATGGTTATACTATATTATTATTATTATTATTATTATTATTATTATTATTATTACAATTATTATTATTATTATTATCATTTGCTAAGTGGAAAATCAAGATGCTATAAGACCAAGGGCTTCAACAGGGAAAATAATCCAGTAAGAAAAGTAAATAATGAAACATGGATCAGTGTGCATGCGTGTACCCTCAAACAAGAGAACTCTAACCCACGACAAATAAAGACCATGGTTCAGAGGCTATGGCACTACCCAAGACTAGGGGACAATGGTTTGATTTTGGAATGTCCTTCTCTTAGAAAAGTTGCTTACCATAGCTGAAGTGTCTTTTACCCTAACCAAGAGGAAAGTAGCCACGGAACAATTACAGTAGAGCAGTTAAGCCCTTGAGCGTAGATTTTTTTCGGTTATCCTCGTATTGGCAGGTGTATGAGGAAAGACGAGCGTAAATAATAGGTCAGATTACTTTGTGTATGTGTAGGCAAAGTAAAAAGGAGACGTAACCGGAGATGGATCCGTCCTATGTGGTACTATCTCTAGAGCACTCTAGTCTATCTGATCAGTCAACGGACCCCGTAACTTTTTAACGATGGTATCTCAACGAGTGGCCAGCCTACTATAGTAATATAACTCATTATGGTATATAACATTTATAATGTGCATCAAATAAGCACAATAGGCTTATAAAAAATCCATACTTACCTTATCATATAACGTTCTTCACTTCACCTCTGCTGCGAAACGTGGATACGTGCGTAAAATATTTTACATAACTCTGTTAGCTTAATTCCCCCTCTATCACACAAACGCCCACTGATAAGTAAAAGCGGAACTAAAACGAGGCAGACATATATATATATATATATATATATATATATATATATATATATATATATATATATATATATATATATATATATATATATATATATATATATATATATATATATATATACACACACACACACACACACATATATATATATATATATATATATATATATATATATATATATATATATATATATATATATATACTGTACTTCGCATCTTTTACTCTTCTTGCTTCAACCATTCAACTAAGATCTCGTATTTTCAAAATGGCTTCAGTTGATGAACAGTGTGAAAATTAATACGTATGAAACATAACTTGCAGATTAACAGATAGTTGAGGTAAAAATTGGAAGATAATATCCATTTCAAATTCCTTATCCCTTACCAGGATATTAATTTCTGTCACCCTTGTGCGTTAGGTCTACATGCGATATTTAATAATTCTGTCATTCCTTTGCATTCCGATCTTCCCAGATAGTACCATATGCGTACATAGTGTAACTAGGTATACAGTTAACCATACAATTTTGCCTTCTCCATTACAAAGGCCAATCCTTCAAAGTATTCTGGAAGTCTTTTTTCAGCTATGACTAAACTGTAGAATGATCTTCCTAACCTGGTCATTGAATTGGGCGAACTTCCATAGGTTCAAACTTGTTGCAATTAGTTTTCCGTTGAACAGGTTGATTTGATATATTTCCATGGTTTTCAATAATTTCTCATTTATATATTATTACTTTTCTATTTCCCTTTCTGCGTAATACAGCTACGTCCCAATGTTGTACCTTTTGTAAATGCGGCTATTGACATTTGATCATATTCCGCTTTGCGCATGTGCACTGTACGAGTGTGCGCACATTTTTTGATCTTTTGTAACTTTTATTTATGTATTTGTAACAAATAGTGCTTAAAGTAAATTCCACTCACCATCCACATTATTGGCGTGGTAGCAGCGGTATTAATTACTCAACTGTGTTTCATGAACTGATAAACTAACTGACACATCATACGAACTGTGGATTAATTGACAATAATATGACATTTTCTGCCTCTGGCTCTGGCTGCTGGCAGTATGCGCACAACAGTGAAAGTGATAACACCTCAAGTCGTTGTAGCGGGCAAAGCTCTCAACCAGGGGTCCTTGATGGACAAGGAGTCCATTAATCCATTTCCAGTTTTGGGTCATCGAAGAATAATATCCTTATGTTCTTGGGGAAACCAACAATTTAAGCCCTACCTTAATGATGCAAGATGGGGAAATGAGACAAAATCAAATACTTGTGGACATCGACGCAGGATTACACAACAGGTAAAGATATTTAAACTTAAGCTAGCACAGGAAGCTAATCATTACGTTACAGTGATCTCTGGAAATACAGTTGTGAAGATTGGCACTAGTTCATTCAACGATATTTGGGAAACAATCCGTTTGCTTATAAAATACAAGTCAATGGTGTATCAAGGCATCATTGTTAAAAACAAGAAGAGGTTAAAGTAAACATTGTGAGTTGTGTTGTGACAGTGGAAC
Source organism: Palaemon carinicauda (assembly GCF_036898095.1). Lineage (NCBI taxonomy): Eukaryota > Metazoa > Arthropoda > Malacostraca > Decapoda > Palaemonidae > Palaemon > Palaemon carinicauda. The sequence goes on along the minus strand of NC_090744.1, from coordinate 107,713,141 downwards.
AGCTCAGCAGGTGTATCACTTTGTGGTGCTGCTTCCCTGTTTGGTCCCTTGTGCTTGTAGCATTCTGCTTTTTACTATAGACTTGTAGCTTGGCTAGTAATGATGATGAAAATATAAGATGGTATAGAATTGTTGGAAGAGCGGAATTCTTGATGGAATTGAGACTTCTGCGTGTTTATTTATTTGTTCAGACCGAAAGAATTTTTTTTTCTTTTTTAACAAGCTAGTACAGAGGCTTTAAAATGGCCTAATAGATTTCCTTTTATTTTTAAGTAAATGATAAATGTCGGAACAGAGTTAATGAACCTTTATTTGTTGTTTTAGACATGGATAAAGGGTGACCAATATCAGATTGTTTCTTTAACTATATAATCAGGACTATAAGCTTTAGGGTGAAATTGCTCAATTTAAAAGTCGAGGACTTACTATGCATGGATCGAGTAGTCTTAACAATCGCTTCGGGAATTATCTGGTCCTTTTAAGCATTAACAATCTTAAGTCAAATTTCATATAATTATTCTAAAGCGTATGAAAGGTATTATGTCCTGGGAATGAGAATTGAATACAAGACCAGTCGGAACATTGTCGCTCTGACAAAACTACCAATCTAGCAGTAAAGCCGTAAATCATTATGAGTTAAATGTCCAATATGCAAAAAGTCTGGTAGCCTAAAGATAGTTTAATTTCTTTTTCAAATTATAAATTCCATTTTCCAAGAGATTATATTAAATTTCTTAATACTTTAACTTGACTGAATCATAATGACAAATTTCTTTAATTTTAAGAAGAAGATGTTCCAGTAATTAGCATTGACATTTGAATTCCATAGCTCAAAAGTTTGTAATGTTAGTTTAATTTCTTTTTGAAATTCTAAATTACCTTTCATAACAGATTAGATTAAATTTCTTAATACTTTATCCCAGCTGAATCGTAATGACAAATTTCTTTATCGCTCAAAAGTTCGTATTATGTAATGTTAGTTTAATTTCTTTTTCAAATTCTAAATTACCTTTCACAACAGATTAAATGAAATTTCTTAATACTTTATCCCAACTGAATTATAATGACATTTCTTTAATCTTAAGAAAAAATATTTTATTGGTTCGAATTGACATTTAAATTCCATTGGAAAATTAGCAGTGAATTTGCCATTCCTTTTAGGTCTTAAGTGGTTCTGCATTGCTTGCGTTTACCTTTATTATAAAAGAAATTGGTACTAAAATTTTCAATTTGAAATTGCTACCAAAGCAATTCCTGTATATATACCAAAGGATATGTAATTGCTACCCTTTCAAGAGTACTCCATACATATGCCAATCTTACTGTTTATGGCTTCATGGTGCAAAGCAATATTCGGCCCAAATCAGAATTACCCCTTCAATTATGCAATCCATTTAATATTCTTGCTTCCGTTGTTCCTAATACAGTACAGGGGGTCCTCGGGTTACGACGCTGATCCGTTCTTAAGACGCGGTGTAACCCGAATTTCCGTGTAAGTCGGAACACCATAAATATACGTACTGTACTGTACTGTAAAGTATTACTGTATACTGTACTATAATAAAATGTATCAAATAACATAAAAACAATATTAGAAAAAGAGAAAACAATTCCTTACCACATGAATTAAAGTAAATATCAATAAAAAAAGAAAACAATTCCTTACCACATGAATTAAAGTAAATATCAATAAAAAAAGAAAACAATTCCTTACCACATGAATTAAAGTAAATATCAATAAAAAAAAAGAAAACAATTCCTTACTACATGAATTAAAGTAAATATCAATAAAAAAAGAAAACAATTCCTTACCACATGAATTAATGTAAATATCAATAAAAAAAAAGAAAACAATTCCTTACCACATGAATTAAAGTAAATATCAATAAAAAAAGAAAACAATTCCTTACCAAATGAATTAAAGTAAATATCAATAAAAAAAAGAAAACAATTCCTTACCACATGAATTAAAGTAAATATCAATAAAAAAAAAAGAGAACAATTCCTTACCTTATTCCTATGGTTGGCTTGCACACTGGAAGGGATGTTGCAAGGGACGGAGAGACTGGTTTGTTGTGGAGAGGAAGGTGCAGAAGATGCTGGAGAAACTGGGGCAGGTGAATCAGGATTCTCTGGAAGTGAGACAGAAGATGCTGGAGAAGCTGGGGCAGGCGAGTCTGGAGGTGAAGAGCCTACAAGAGGTGGTGGAGAAGCAGAGGCAGCTGAGGTTGATGGCAGAGGCTCTGTAGCAATAGAGGCAGCTGAGGTTGATGGTAGAGGCTCTGTTGCAGGCAAATCTGGAGTAGTAGAGGCAGCTGATGTAGAGGGTGCAGTTCTCTCTACTTTCTTAAAATACTGCTCCAGGTTAGACTGGACAGAGAGGATCCTCTTCTCATCCAAAATTTCCTTATAACACTGCAGTAAGTCCATGACACCTCTGGAAACCCTGGTGAACCTGTCCATGTTGGGATCTTGAGCCTCGAAAGTTGCCAATGCTTGTTGTATCTCGGCAAAACCTTTTGACAAGCCCTGCCTTGTGAAAGCCTTAGGGTCTGGGGTGGGGGCTTCTTCCTCTTCCTCTATGATCTGCTTCTCCAGTTGTATCAAGTCCCCAGCAGATAACTCCTCTCCATGAGATTCTAGCAGCTCCGTAACATCATCAACCTCCATCTCCAAATCGGTTTCCTTACTCAGGGCAACAATGTTCTTGATAACATTTTGATCTTCCAACCAAAGCACTAATAACCTTTCCATTTCGATAATTAAACCACTACGCTGTTTCGTTATCACTGTTGCTTTCATTGGAGCAGATCCTTTTACGTGTTCAACAATGCGCTCCTTATCTTTAAGGATAGTAGCCACGGTCGAACGGCTAAGGCCAAGCGATCGGCCAATGTTCGTTGGCGTTTCACCGTTTTTAGACCGCTTAATAATGTCTAATTTCACTTCCATGGTGATGGCCTTCCTTTTCTTCGATGCACTACCATCAGAAGAATCTGCCTTGCGCTTTGGAGCCATAATGAAGGGCAAAAAGTTAAAAAAAACGATCAAACACGTGAGAGAAAGAACAGGCAATCACAACCAAAAATGGCGTATGAGTGGAACTGAGCGACGCCGTCTTCCTCGCCCATAACCACCGCAAAGCGTATTCATCCACCGCGCTAGAAACTAGTTCGCAATTGTTTACGTCGCTTACGACGCTAACGGTGTAAGACGGAACGACGCTTAATATTATTTTTATATTTTTATGGGGCGCGTTCGTAACGGCGAAACCGCGTAAGTCGGGACCGTCGTAACCCGAGGACCTACTGTATAAACATTATTCCTGACTTGGTCTTCCCTGTCAAAGTAGTTGAGAACGTATTAGAGAGGGTTTGGATTTGCAGATGGATTACTAACAAGAACTGAAAAGCATTTATTAGTTCTTCCCTTGTACTTCCTTTGAGTACATATTAATTTTACAGCCTTAAGGCCATAACATTTATGAAGAACCCCCTTTATCTTGTTCTTGATTTAATTATGCACATATGAAGTATTTTTCTATGCTACCAGACCTAAAGTGTTTGGTAAAACCTTGAATACTATCCCCTCTTTGTTCCAAGAACCTTGTTTTTTCATTTCCATTGCTGTTACTCAGATAAGGAAGTCGTTTTTATGGCGAGTTTAAAATCAACATCTTTATCTGGATAACATTCACTGACAGGCTGCCAACGTAGGAACCTGTGTCTCCCGAAAGGTTGAGGCAATCTTAAATGAGTTAATATGTTTTAAATCTTTTTAGTAATTCATGATTGTCAAAAGAGAATTGTGAATCAGCACTAGTTGACACATGGCCCTAAAAACTTTTAACGATATGTCAACTATTGGCAGGTTGTTATCCTCACTCATACCTATCTTACCCGTGGTAAAAGACATACTTCTCCTTCCACATTATATGACTTGGCTAAGATGTTAAAAGCTTTACTTTTTTCAGGTGTGGCTGTGCTTGAGGGAGCAGCATGTGTGTTTGCCCAGGCAAGGCTGGACACTCCTGCTGCACATTCATGTCCCAGGAAGGCACAGACCCTCACTATCTTTGTCCTACATGCAGAGGACACTCTTGCATGCTGGCTTCTCCTTGCCCAGAGTGAATGGAGTGGCCATCCTCCCAGTGGGAGCAGTATAGCTGGAGAAGATATTAGAAGTTAAAAAGACACTTTCCTACCAGGTCTTCCTTGAAGTCAAAGTAGTCCAAACCTCTCTCCCTCACCCTTGTCACCCTCCTCTCTGTCTCTGCTTGATCAGTCTCCTCCAGAGAATGGCCGAGCGTGAGTGGTGGCCGGTTGATTCTTGGTCGACCGGTGGGACAGACTGTCATTCTCCCCTCCCTTAGTGAGGTGGAAGACAACCTGCAAGAGGAGATATTGTCTCAAGACGGTTTGCATCTTCTGGGTATGCCCTCTGAGGACAGGCTACTGTAGGTGGAGATGGGTGCACAGCAGGAAAAGATTTCATCTCCTGCTGGGGTTGGTCTCGGCCTTTCCTCTTCTAGAACTAACAGGAGGGATCTCCTCCTGCATGGTCTCAGACCCCTGGAACCTTCTTCCTTCTTGGTTCCTCTCCCACTGGAGGTTCTAGATGGTGGTTCTTGTCAGAGTACCCCATCAGCACTTTCTCCGCCCAGGAAGAAAGCTCTTGCTGAGCCCACTTAGCAGGAAGAAGACCCCAGTCTTCCTACCCCTTCCATGCTCTTCGATTGACTCCCTCGCAAGAGCGAGTGGTTGCCTACACTAGAGAGTTTTACTCCCCTGGCAGCACGGAAGTGTGTTTCGACACCTGCCCAGTGCAAAGTTCTATGGAATTCTTAGGTGGTCGTAATGATTGTCCTTCAACCCAGTGCACTTGCGCAACTGAGTTCTCATAAGACTCTAGTAGGCATCGGTGAACTGAGATACCTGTAACTCATCAGGCTAGCACTAGCACTGTTTGTCAGTGCTCGCTAGTGAGGTTGGCAAACACAGCATCTACACTCTCTCACAACCTCCCCCATTCAGCACCTATTACAACTGGGTGTAGAAGTTGTGCTATAATGTAAAAGTTAGTAGAGTTTAGACTGAATGATAGAAGATAAGAAACAGAAACTTTTAAAGAAGAAGGATATAAAGCAAGTTCAGCTAAGGGCTGAAGGAACGTTGTGAAGACCCTGAAGTAATACTTGTTCCGTAACCGAAATACAAACCACGCTATTTACATAGGGGTTTACTTTCGGCGTAGCTGAAATGACGAACCATTAGATTTTAACTAGGGTTAAACTACCCTCCCCCCCCCCCGGTAGTTAGCACGGGGGTAGGGGAGGGGTAGCTAGTAGGGAAGGGGTAGCTAGCTACCCCTCCCCCCCACACACCGGCGAGCTGCCTCACTTCACTTTTAGCTCGGACGATGTACAGACGTGTCTGTCTCGTCCTCGCATATTTGACAGCCTTAATCTGTGTTTCTTTTTCTTTCAGTTGTGTGTTTGAAGTTGGCCTCTACCTTTTCTTCCCATTATGCGGAAATGCCCTGGACTTCCCGACCGCCCCTGTGGAACATTCATGTCGGTGGTTGATACAGACCCTCACACCCTTTGCCCGCAGTGTCGAGGTCAACGGTGTGAAAGTGATAATGTTTGTATGGAATGTAGGGAGTGGCCTACCTCCCAGTGGGAGAGGTTTGCCCGGCGGCGTAAGAAGAGTTCTAAGCGAGACCGTTCTCCCTCAAGGACTGCCTTGGGGAATGAAGGTTCCAAGGACTCTTCTTCCGTTGCCCGAACCTCCTCCGAAGCTCCCACTCGTTCCGTCTCTCGCGAGAGGCCTCCGAGTGGTAGCGTAGGTCCTTCTTTTGTTTCCCAATCTCGGGGTTCGGGAGAGGGCGTTGCCTCCCATAGCGAGGCAGCTCCCCCTCCTACTCCGGGGGAGGACATTATTGATTTTGTTGATTATCTGTATCTAACAATGATCTTTTCCAGCTTTGGGCTTCCTTGGGGCTTAAGGGCTCGCCCTCCAAGGAAGCCCTGTTTGATCTGATCCAGTTGGGGACAGCTGTCCAACAGTCGCCGGTAATACCAGAGGTAGACCCTCTAGCTATTGTCGACATTGTTGTGGCAGAGGCGTCCGACGGGTTGGGTCAAACCCCAGCTGCTACTGTTGCGGATATTGCTGAAGGCTCAGGTTCCCCCTCCGAACATCCTTCGAGGGGAAAGCTGGGTCTAACGGTCTCCTGCGGGTGTTCCTCCCCCTCGGGGGAGTGCACTAACAAAGACTCCTCTTTGGAGGACCGACGACGGTGATACCCTGCCTCGAGGTCGTCTTCGCCGTAAGGCTCGCCCTCCTCTTCGCCGCCGAGGCCTTCCTTCTCCTTACAAGGGAGTTAAGAGGCGCCCTCTCTTCGGGTCTTCATCTTCATCGTCCCCTGCAAAGGACTCTTCTCGTAGGGAGGAGACCGTGGCAGTAACATCACTGGACCTCTCCGCAGATCGTTCGCGATCTGCGCCTGCCAGATCTTCCTTGTTAACTCAAGCACCGGTCTCTTCGGGGCAGAAGGGCTTATCCCTGTGCACCCTTCAGAAGCGCGCAAGCGCCACCACTCTTCTGATCGCCAGCGCCCTCCTGCTCGTCAACGCTCTCCTGCTCGCCAGGGCTCTCCTGCTCGCCAGCGCTCTCCTGTGCGCAAGAGCTCTCCTGCTGAAGAGTCACCTGACTCTCCTTGCCAGCGCTCTCCTGATCAGCGCTCTCCTGCTCGCCAGCGTTCACCTGCTCGCCAGCGCTCTCCTGCTCGCCAGCGCTCTCCTGCGATTGAGTCATCAGACTCTTCTCACCAGTGCTCTCCTGGTCGCCAACGCACCCCTGATCACCAGCGCTCTCCTGCTCGTCAGCGCTCTCCTGATCTCCAGCGCACTCCTGCTCGCCAGCGTTCACCTGCTCGCCAGCGCTCTCCTGCTCGCCAGCGCTCTTCTGTTCCTGCTGCGCGCCCTGCGCGTCAACAGTCTCCTGAGCGCTGTCAACCTCCTGCTCGTCAGCGCACTACTGCGCGCCCAGTTCCTGATGCGCGCCATGCGCTCCAACGTTCGCCCACGCGCCCACGACCTTCGGATCTGGCGCAGGCAAGGACATTGATCCTTTGCCTCACCAGCGTTCCCCTGCGCGTCGTCCGCCGCCTACGCACCACCGTGCGTTTTCTCTGGTGCGCACTTCTAAAGTGCAAGCGCACCCGCGCGCCCACGAGTCGACTCCTGAGCCCGGCCACATCAGCGCCCCCTGGCTCTGCGCCCCAGTTGGCAACTTCTCTCCGCGCTATCCTACGCATCAGCGATCACTTACGAGCCAGCGTTCTTCTACGCGTCCGCGCGATCCTTCGCCTGTGCGCGAACGATCGCCAACGCGCCCATGCGTCTGATCGCCACAGGCCACCGACTCGCCCACTCGCTAACTCGCCTGTGCGCAGTCGGTCGCCTACTCGCCCTACGCGTCATCGTTCGCCAACGCGCCATCGCTCGCCAACACGCCATCGCTCTCCTGATTGCCAGCGATCACCCGGACACTCGCGCCCACCCTTACCTGTGCATTCACGCACACCTTCGCCTGCGCGCCCCCTTGCCAGTGCGTCCATTCGCCCGCGCGCCATCTCGCCCGCGCACCTGCGCGCCAATGGTCACCCGCGCGCGACCCAGCGATTTTGCCATCGCACAAGCGCCAGCGCGACCCCCAACGCGATTCCCGCCGGGTTTCGTAGTGCGCCCAACCTCGCGAGTTGACGGGGCCACATGCTTCCAGATCGTCCTCCCGATCGTCATCTCGTAAGCGCCGAGCACACGTCCAGGACCTTCGCGTAGGAGGGTCCTTCCAGAACTCTTTGCTGGAGTCCTGTATCCCTCCCAGGAGGGAGCCCAAGGACTCAAAGACGATACCCAAGTCATCTTCGAGGTTTCGTCCAGAGCCAACCGTACCCCAGGAGAACGTCCGCGTGTCCCCCCAAGAAGAGCCATTGGGGACAAGAGACTTAGCTGCCAGTCCACAAGGAGGAGAGCAGCGCGAGTCAGAGCACGCCTTCTGTCAGGTCCTTAATCTAATGAGGCAACTCAATAGTTTTAAGGACCCCGAGACCGCCCCCCGCGAAGGCAAGGATACGGTCCTGGACCAAGTTTATGGTATTCAGAAGCCCCCCAAGGCCAGTGCAGCCCTGCCATGGTCCCAGGGGGTGAAGAGTGCCAGGGACAAGGTCGAGGGCCAGCTTTCCGAGCTCGCCTCCTCCAGCCGTTCTTCTGCTGGGAACAAGCTCCTCCCACCTCCTCGCGTTCAGCAGAGGAGGTACTTCGAGATCATGGAGGAGTCTTGTTTAGCTCTTCCCCTCCACCACTCTGTGGAAGAGCTCACCAGAGGTCTCTCTCTAGAGAAACTCAATGCCCGGCAGGTGACATTCTCAGCGTCGGAGATCCTAAGCCAAGAGAAAGTCGCTAAGTGTGCCATGCAGGCCACTTCGTGGCTGGATATCTGGCTAGGGTCTCTGGGCATCCTATTGTGCTCTGAGGACTTGTCCAAGGAGAACAATAGGAAGGCCCTGGAGACCTTCCTCCTCTCGGGCACGCGTTCCATCGAGTTTTTGGCTCACCAGGTCACTAACCTGTGGGCTAACTCTATTCTAAAGCGTCGTGATGCGGTGACTGAGAGGTTTCACCTGAAGGTCCCCGCTATGGATGTCAGCAAGCTCAGACATTCCTCCATCCTTGGAGGAAACCTGTTTGAGCCCAAGGATATAGAACGGACAGCTGAGAGGTGGAGGAAGACAAGTCATGATTCGCTCCCCCAGAAGGCCCTTACATCTCGGCCCTACAAACCTCCAGCTCCTCAACAGCAGCCTCGCAGGACACCGAAGCAGGCTCCGGCAGCTAAGACCAAGGTGTCTAAACAGCAGCCCTTTCCTGTCAAAGACAAGAAGGGCGGAAAGTCCTCCAGGGGAGGCAGAAATCCTAGAAGGAGCGGCCGAGGCCGCAAACGCTAGGATTGGCAATCCCCCTGCGTGTCCACCTGTAGTGGGATGCCTGTAAAGTTGCGTGCTCAGGTGGCAGCAACACGGGGCCGATTCCTGGATGGTCTCTGTGATCGGACAAGGATATCGCGTCCCGTTCATAACATCTCAACCTCCCCTGACAGCGAATCCAGTGTCGTTGAGCTCCTATGCCATGGGATCGGCAAAGGGGCTAGCCCTTCAGGCAGAAGTCGAGACCATGCTCAAGAAGGATGCTCTCCAGGTGGTCGTAGACGGCTACCCAAGCTTCTTCAGTCGACTCTTTCTTGTAAAGAAGGTGTCTGGAGGCTGGAGACCCGTCATCGACCTCTCAACCCTGAACAAGTTTGTCAAGCAAACTTTGTTCAGCATGGAGACAGCATTCACGGTTAGACTTGCAGCAGTGAGACCGCAAGACTTCATTTGCACACTGGATCTGAAGGACGCGTACTTTCAGATCCCAATCCATCCGTCTTTCAGGAAGTACCTAAGATTCAGCCTAGACAGCAAGATCTACCAATTCAAGGTGCAGTGTTTCGGTCTCTTCACAGCACCTCAGGTGTTCACCATAGTATTCACACTGATATCTTCGTGGGCGCACAGGAACGGCATCCGTCTCCTCCGTTATCTGGACGACTGGCTGATCCTGGCTGACTCGGAGTCGACCCTTCTTCAACACTGAGAGAGGCTTCTGGGAATTTGCCAAGATCTAGAGATCATGGTAAATCTCGAGAAGTCCTCTCTGCTCCCAACACAACGACTGGTATATCTAAGCATGATATTAGACACCAATCTCCACAAAGCCTTTCCATCAGATGACAGGATAGCAAGGCTGAGGAGGGTTGCAAAGCCTTTCCTCAGTCGAGAAGACCTTCCAGCCCAATCTTGGTTACGTCTCTTAGGTAACCTAGCCTCCTTAGCCCGTCTTGTTCCCAACGGCTGCCTCAGGATGAGATCCCTGCAGTGGCGGCTCAAGTCCCGGTGGGATCAAGGCGTCGATTCCCCGGACTCTCTGGTCTCGATAGGACCTGCGTAACGGACAGACCTGCTATGGTGGCTGACCGACGACAACCTTCGAAAGGGAGTGGATCTTCTCGTCCTTCCCCCGGATTTGATGCTGTTTTCGGACGCATCAAAAGAAGGGTGGGGGGCCCACGTTCTGAACCAGAGGGCCTCAGGCCTATGGTCAGAATCAGAAAAGTACCTCCACATCAACCTGCTAGAGATGAAGGCCGTATTTCTGGCCCTTCAACAGTTTCAACAGACCCTGGCGGGCCACTCCGTGGTGGTGATGAGCGACAACACCACAGTAGTGGCTTATATCAACAAGCAGGGAGGTACCTTTTCACGACAGCTATCCCATCTTGCAGTAGAGATACTGAGATGGACCGAAGTCCACTCGATACGTCTATCATCTCGCTTCATTCCTGGCAAAAGGAATGTGCTTGCTGACAGTCTGAGCAGAGCTTCACAGATAGTGAGTACTGAGTGGTCTTTGGATCCTCAAGTAGCCAACAAAGTCCTGACTTTGTGGGGTTCCCCGACAGTGGACCTGTTCGCGACAGCCTTGAATTTCAAGCTGCCGCTGTACTGCTCCCCAGTCCCGGACCCCAAGGCACTCTGGCAAGGTGCCTTCCAACAACGGTGGGACATCATCGACGTCTACGCCTTCCCACCGTTCTGTCTGATGAGAAGGGTGCTCAACAAGACCAGACTATCGGTCAACCTGTCGATGACCTTAATAGCTCCACTATGGCATCATGCAGAGTGGTTCCCGGACCTTCTGCAGCTCCTGATGGAACTCCCGAGAGAGCTTCCCCCACGACACGAGCTACTCAGACAACCACATTGCAACATCTTCCACAAAGCCGTAGCATCGCTTCGGCTTCACGCCTGGAGACTAGCCAGCGTCTCCTCACTGAGAGAGGCTTTTCACAACAAGTTGCGGAAAGGATGTCTCGACACCTGTGAAAGTGATCCGCAGGGGTCTACCAGGCGAAGTGGAGAGTCTTCTGTGGTTGGAGTCGTGGGAGGGGTATCTCTCCCCTCGATGCCACTATTCCAGCAATAGCGGAGTTTCTCGTGTATTTGCGGGAGGAAATGCGCCTTTCGGTCTCGGCGCTGAAAGGCTATCGCTCAGCCTTAAGCCCAGCCTTCAGGCTGAAAGGAATAGACATTTCCTCCTCGCTGGAACTTTCCTTACTCATACGAAGCTACGAGCTTACCTGCCCTCAGTCGGAAGTGAGATCTCCTCCATGGAACGTGGTTTGGGTCCTCAGGACTCTGAAGAGACCCCCGTTCGAACCATTACGCCAGGCCTCTGACCAACACTTGACTTGGAAGACAGTATTCCTACTCGCTCTGGCTTCGGCCAAGCGGGTCAGTGAACTTCATGGTCTCTCATACGACATCGCCCATTCAAGGGGATGGGGGGAGGTAATGTTCAGGTTCGTCCCTGAGTTTGTTGCCAAGACTCAGAACCCTGGAGTGCCGGACCCACGGTTCGACTCCTTCAGGGTTATGAGTCTCCGTTCCGTAACAGATGACCCAGATCATCTGCTACTCTGCCCAGTAAGAAGTCTGAGACGTTATCTGAAGAGAACAGCTGCAGTCCGTCCCCGCGTGCAAGCTCTGTTTGTGAGTACGGGAAGGACGAAGAGGAGGGTCACCAAGAATACCATCTCAGCCTGAATTCGACGGACTATTCATCATGCCTTGAATCCAGACCCTCCTCCGTCACGTCACCCTAGGGCACATGATGTCAGGGGGATCGCCACGTCTCTGGCCTTCAAGAGAAACTTCTCTGTGACGCAGGTGCAACAAGCTGGGGTCTGGAAGCGTCAAACGACCTTCACAGCCCACTACCTGCAGGACGTGACCCACAGGAGCCTCGATACTTTTTCTATCGGCCCTGTGGTGGCTGCACAACAGCTGGTCTAACCTCAGGCTCCTTAATGGGCAAGTAGCAGAAGGTTGAGGGCACTGTTACCCGGTTTTAGTCTGCGTGAATGAAAGAAAATGTCTGGCCCTTACTTCTTTCTTCATCCTCCCCTCTCTTGGGGAATGCAGCATCCTGGGTCTCTGCATAGCTGACCTCAAACCTCTGCAGGTAAACCATGCTGTCGCGTCCCCCATACCCTGACGAGGTACTATGGGGACGTCCTAGCCTAGAATTCCATATAAAGGACTTCAGGTCAACTTCCTAGGATGAGTCACACTTCATTTCTCCACACACAACTTATGTAGGCCGCACGTTAGCAAGAAACTTGCTAGGCGCAGGGACTCTTTTTCTCGAGTGCTGCTCACTCGGATTCTGAGTCCCCGGGTAAGCCAAAGCCAGTAAGGCTGAGGACTTTCCACCCTACCTAAGGGTAAGTCACCCTATGTAAATAGCGTGGTTTGTATTTCGGTTACGGAACAAATGACAAATTCGGAGGTATTTTCCTAACCATACAAACCTTAGCTATTTACACATATTTGCCCACCAGCCCTGTCCCCCAAGACAAGTCCTACCTCTAAGTGAAGTGAGGCAGCTCACTGGTGTGTGTGGGGGGGAGGGGTAGCTAGCTATCCCTCCCCTACCCTCGTGCTAACTAGCGCGGGGGGTTGTTTAACCTTCATTAAAATCTAATGGCTCGTCATTTCAGCTACGCCGAAAGTAAACCCCTATGTAAATAGCTAAGGTTTGTATGGTTAGGAAAAATACAAATTATCTCCGAATTTGTCATCTTAAGTACACCACATAGTAGTGCCATTATTGCAGCATCTCTTCACCCAGTAGCTGTATTATCTTTCTAGCCCTATACATTACTTCCTTTCCTGTCTAAATTATTCTGTTGATCTTGACTTTTACTTCCCTGTGTCACTGCAGGGTTTTCCTCCAGTTGCACATAGCTGTGTTCTGGTTAGCTTAAGCAATGGACTCGATGTCCCTAACTCCATAAAGGTATTCATCTTGTTATTAACAAAGTGAATGTTGCCTCCCTCCCCAGTCTTGATAATGGCAACTCGTATTAGATAGTTTCTCTCACAATTTCCATGTTGTTCTCAAAACTATGGGGTATTCTTCTTGTTAATATAAAGAAGCACTGAAAGTTATTCCTGTACTATCAGCTTATGACCATGATGGACCTTCACTTTGTGAATAGTAAGTCAACCTGGCACTCATTAACTATATGATGATTACTCTACGACCAGAATTAAGGAAATTATGGGATTCTGGTAGTATTGTATGCCTGCTAGCATTCCACCCATATAAGGTTGGGGTGGCTGGGTCACCATCACTTTACTCTTAGGCACCATGCCAATCAGACTCTGCTTCGACTGCTGTCCACGCTTCGGCAACACCCGAAGGCGCGCAACCAACCAGGGGAGTGTGATCGTCAGAGACCACATGTCAGCCCAGGGAGTGACCAATCATCAGAACGCAGCAGACCAGTGACATGCCTTTCCTCAACACTCGACCTTGTGAAGAGTTCTATTAGACCTTCGTGCTCTCCAACTCACTCTTGCAAGCCAAAGCAAAAGGCTATACCGGTTCCCTTTGAGAAGAAAAGGCCATGGTTTAACGTCTTGTTAAAAGTGGTAAGTTTGGCGGTATCTGGCACTATTCCCGCAGGTAAACGGTTATTAGCAGCCTCTACCAGTACTCCCCAGATTCCATTACAGAAGATGATCTCCTCGAGGACCTCCACTCCGTTGTCCGACCCTAGACATAGGTCTGAGATCCTTGAGTCTCCCCAATAACACCACCCTCACCTATTAAGTTGAGGATGCGTGGTTCCAAGGGCCCCGCTGAGGCATTTCAGCAGGTTTTCTCTTGGCTGGTGATGACACTTGGTGATGACAACGAAGTAGAGGAGGAGACAGAAGAACCCGACTCCCCCTCCTGGAGACATCCTTCATCCCTGTACAAGCCTGGGTTCTAGATCCCCTGGGGAGATTTTACTGATAGTCATACTGGCTCTCTCCCATCAAGGTTGTTCCCCCGGAACATTACACTTCTTGCATGGTGTCTGACCACCCTTCACAGGTTCCTTCCCCGAAGGTGTTCCTGTTTCCAGCAGGGTTAGAGAGGACGCAAGACCTTCCCTAAGGGCGGAGATCCTTTCCCCCCCCGAGGGAGAGCCAGGACACATAGATCGCTCCAAAGAACAGCGCTGCTAGCTCTTCACTTCAGACTCAGAAGAGGTCTCGTGCAACTTCGTCTTCAGCAGCAATAATGACAGAAAGAGATGCTCCCAAGGTGTCTAGGCCTGCTTTGAGAAACAATGATGACTACGACCCACCCCAGGATCCCATGGGAAAGAGCATGTAGGTGGATGGCAACCAGTACTCAGGTAATGAGGACTATCTTCTGAGGGCAGCTAGTCCAAGGTACACTGAGGCGGAGCAGAAGGAGTCCAAATACACATTTTAGCAGGTTCTGGCCGGCATGAGGGTTATTAATGGCCAGGACGATTGAGCTGTTGCCCCTCAAGTGGGCAAGGACACCATACAGGACCATCTTCACTGCACCCACCCAGAGACCTCCCAATGCCAGTGCAGCTTTGCCTTGGTTTATGGGATTGAAAGGTACCAGGAGGAAGGCCTTAGCAGAGATAGCCAGCACTTAAAGCTCTCTTCACGCCGTGCCTCCTTGAAGCTTCTCCCACCTCCTTTCATCCAACAAAGGAGGTACTACGAGGTGTCCAATGAGACCCTTTCCGCCTTTTCACTAGAGACAGCAATCGAAGCCCTGACAAAAGGGGTTGCTTGCAACAGGCTTTCCAGTCTCCCAGTCACCGTCTCTGCTGCACATGCCTTGAACATGGAAAAAGTTGCGAAGTTTGCCATGCAGTTAATTTTGTGGCTGGATCTATGGTTGGGGTCAGTAGGACACCTGATCAAGGCCAAGGATTGTTCCCAGTACAGCACTAGGATGTTGATAGCAACATTCCTTTTATCGGGGACCAGAACTGTAGAGTTTCTTGCCCATCAGGTAGTCAAACTGTGGGCAAACCTCACTCTTAGACAAAGGGACTTTGTAATCGAGAAGTTCTATCGGCAGGTTCCTAAGGTGGTGACAAGAATGCGCTTCCCTCTTCAATGAGGATGATGTAGAAAAGGCGGCCGATCATGGGAGAAAGTCCAACCAAGATTCTCTTCTCCTGAGGGCCGTAACTTCCAGGTCCTACGGAGCACCCCATCCTTTGAGGAAGCATTTAACATTCAGGCCACAAACCAGCACCAAGAATGCAGGCTCATCAAAGGGTGCATTGAAGAAGCCCTTTCCTGGCAGGGATCAAAAGGGCAACAAGTCCAACCGAGGAGGCAAAGGAGTTGGAGGTATTGCTTGAGGCCGCTCCCATTAGGGAGGGCAATCCTCCCACTTGTCCACCAGTGGGGGGATGCCTGCAACACCGGTGGTAGAGGTGGCTGCAGCACGAGGCCAAACCCTGGACAGTGTTCGTGATTCGTTCAGGGTATCGCGTCCTATTCACATAATCTCTCCCTCTATTGACTCAAGAGTCCAATTCCGTCAAGCTCCTACATGAAGGGATCCGTGAAGGAGCTGGCCCTCTGGGCCAAAGTCAAGAGCATCTTAGAGAAGAGCGCTCTCCAAGAGGTTCTCAACGAATTTTCAGGCTTCTTCAGTTGACTCTTTCTTGTGAAATGCATCTGAAGCTGGAGACCCACTGTCAGCTCTGAAAATGTTTGTTCTACAAACTCCGTTCAGCATGGAGATGGCAGACACAGTCAGACAACCAGTAAGACCACAGAACTAAATGTGCACACTGGACCTCAAAGATGCATACTTTCAGATCCCAGTCCATTCTTTATCAAGGAAGTATCCAAAGATCATCCACGACAACTGGCAATACCAGTTCAAGGTGCTGTACTTCGGTTTTTCAACAGAACCTGAGGTTTTCACGAGGGTTTTTACCTTGGTGTCAACCTGGGCCCACAGGATTGGCATCTGTCAACTAAGATACTTGGACGACTGGCTGATTGTAGCAGATTAGGTGGTGACCTTTCTTCATTATTATTATTATTATTACTACATGTTATTATCATTATTTGCTAAGCTACAACCCAAGTTGGAAAAGCAGGATGCTATAAGCCCAAGGGCTTCAACAGGGAAAATAGCCCAGTAAGGAAAGGAAATAAGAAAAAATTAGAAAAGAAGTTTAAGAACAATAATGACATTAAAATAAATCTTTCATTTATAAAATATAAAAACTAGAAAATAACAAGAGGATAAAACTTATAAAAGGAAGAGAAATAAGATAGGATAGTGTGGCCGAGTGAACCATCAGGCAAGAGATCTCTAACCCAAGACAGTGGAAGACCATGGTACAGAGGCTATTGCACTACTCAAGACTAGAGAACAATGGATTAATTTTGGAGTTTCCTTCATCTAGATCAGCTGCTTACCATAGCTAAAGGAAAGTTGCTTACCATAGCTAAAGAGTCTCTTCTACCCTAGCCAAGAGGAAAGTAGCCACTGAACAATTTCAGTGCAGTAGTTAACCTCTTGAGAGAAGAAGAATTGTTTGGTAATTTCAGTGTTGTCAAGTGTATGAGGAAAGAGGAGAATGTGTAAAGAATAGGCCAGACTATTCTGTGTATGCGTCGGCAAAGATGAAATGAGCTGTAACCCAGACTCCTAGAATTTTACTGCAATCTAGGGATCGTGGTAAATCTCAAGAAGTCATCTCTGCTTCCATCACAGAGACTGGTATACCTAGGAATGATCATCAACGCCAGCCTGCAGAAAGTTTTCCAGTCAGAAAACAGGATTCAGAGGCTGAGGAAGGTGGCAAGCCTCTTCCTTCGAGAGACTATTCCAGCCCAGCGATGGTTATGTCTCAAAGGTCCACATCAGCTGCCTGCGAATTCGAACTCTGCAGTGGCAACTAAAATCCAGATGCGTTTAGTACGAGGACTCTCTGGATACTATGGTCCCTATGGGACCCAAACAGCAGATGGACCTGAGATAATGGGTGGTAGACGAAAATCTTCGCGAAGAGGTGTTCCCCTGGAATCGATGTCCTTTTGAGATGCATCAGAAGGGTAGTGGCCTCACATGCAACACTACACAGCCTCTGGGCTTTGGTCAGAGTCCTAAAGGTACCAGCACATAAATCTCCTAGAGATGAGGGCAGCCTTCTTAGTCCTACAGCAGTTCTTGTCAGACCAGTCTGTGGTGTTGATGAGCGACAAAACCAAAATGGCTTATGTAAACAAACAAGGCAGTACTTTTTCACAGCCCCTTTGCCATCTGGCAGTGGAGATGCTAAGATGGGCAGAAGATAACTCGGTGTCCCTTTCAGCTCGGTTCAATCCGGTCAAAAGGATTGTGCTTGCTGACAATCTGAGCAGAGCGACTCAGATACAGCAGTGGGCTCCAAATGGTCTTTGAATCCTCTAGTAGCCAACAAAATCCTGAATGTGGAGTTCCCTGGTGGTGGATCTGTTCGTGATGTCTCTGAACAACAGAGACATCAGTAGGACACCTGATCAAGGCCAAGGATTGTTCCCAGTACAGCACTATGATGTTGATAGCAACATTCCTTTTATCGGGGACCAGAACTGTAGAGTTTCTCGCCCATCAGGTAGTCAAACTGTGGGCAAACCTCACTCTTAGACAAAGGGACTTTGTAATCGAGAAGTTCTATCGGCAGGTTCCTAAGGTGGAGGTGACAAGAATGCGCTTCCCTCTTCAATGAGGATGATGTAGAAAAGGCGGCCGATCATGGGAGAAAGTCCAACCAAGATTCTCTTCTCCTGAGGGCCGTAACTTCCAGGTCCTACGGAGCACCCCATCCTTTGAGGAAGCATTTAACATTCAGGCCACAAACCAGCACCAAGAATGCAGGCTCATCAAAGGGTGCATTGAAGAAGCCCTTTCCTGGCAGGGATCAAAAGGGCAACAAGTCCAACCGAGGAGGCAAAGGAGTTGGAGGTATTGCTTGAGGCCGCTCCCATTAGGGAGGGCAATCCTCCCACTTGTCCACCAGTGGGGGGATGCCTGCAACACCGGTGGTAGAGGTGGCTGCAGCACGAGGCCAAACCCTGGACAGTGTTCGTGATTCGTTCAGGGTATCGCGTCCTATTCACATAATCTCTCCCTCTATTGACTCAAGAGTCCAATTCCGTCAAGCTCCTACATGAAGGGATCTGTGAAGGAGCTGGCCCTCTGGGCCAAAGTCAAGACCATCTTGGAGAAGAGCGCTCTCCAAGAGGTACTCAACAAATTTTCAGGCTTCTTCAGTCGACTCTTTCTTGTGAAATGCATCTGAAGCTGGAGACCCACTGTCAGCTCTGAAAATGTTTGTTCTACAAACTCCGTTCAGCATGGAGATGGCAGACACAGTCAGACAACCAGTAAGACCACAGAACTAAATATGCACACTGGACCTCAAAGATGCATACTTTCACATCACAGTCCATCCTTTATCAAGGAAGTATCCAAAGATCATCCACGACAACTGGCAATACCAGTTCAAGGTGCTGTACTTCGGTTTTTCAACAGAACCTGAGGTTTTCACGAGGGTTTTTACCTCGGTGTCAACCTGGGCCCACAGGATTGGCATCTGTCAACTAAAATACCTGGACGACTGGCTGATTGTAGCAGATTAGGTGGTGACCTTTCTTCATTATTATTATTATTATTACTACATATTATTATCATTATTTGCTAAGCTACAACCCAAGTTGGAAAAGCAGGATGCTATAAGCCCAAGGGCTCCAACAGGGAAAATAGCCCAGTAAGGAAAGGAAATAAGAAAAAATTAGAAAAGAAGTTTAAGAACAATAATGACATTAAAATAAATCTTTCATTTATAAAATATAAAAACCAGAAAATAACAAGAGGATAAAACTTATAAAAGGAAGAGAAATAAGATAGGATAGTGTGCCCGAGTGAACCATCAGGCAAGAGATCTCTAACCCAAGACAGTGGAAGACCATGGTACAGAGGCTATTGCACTACTCAAGACTAGAGAACAATGGATTAATTTTGGAGTGTCCTTCACCTAGAAGAGCTGCTTACCATAGCTAAAGGAGAGTTGCTTACCATAGCTAAAGAGTCTTCTACCCTAGCCAAGAGGAAAGTAGCCACTGAACAATTTCAGTGCAGTACTTAACCTCTTGAGAGAAGAAGAATTGTTTGGTAATTTCAGTGTTGTCAAGTGTATGAGGAAAGAGGAGAATGTGTAAAGAATAGGCCAGACTATTCTGTGTATGCGTCGGCAAAGATGAAATGAGCTGTAACCCAGACTCCTAGAATTTTACTGCGATCTGGGGATCGTGGTAAATCTCAAGAAGTCATCTCTGCTTCCATCACAGAGACTGTTGTACCTAGGAATGATCATCAATGCCAGCCTGCAGAAAGTTTTCCAGTCAGAAAACAGGATTCAGAGGCTGAGGAAGGTGGCAAGCCTCTTCCTTCGAGACCCTATCCCAGCCCAGCGATGGTTACGTCTCAAAGGTCCACATCAGCTGCCTGCGAATTCGAACTCTGCAGTGGCAACAAAAAAAACCAGATGCGTTTAGTACGAGGACTCTCTGGATACTATGGTCCCTATGGGACCCAAACAGCAGATGGACCTGATATAATGGGTGGTAGACGAAAATCTTCGCGAAGAGGTGTTCCCCTGGAATCGATGTCCTTTTGAGATGCATCAGAAGGGTAGGGGCCTCACATGCAACACTACACAGCCTCTGGGCTTTGGTCAGAGTCCTAAAGGTACCAGCACATAAATCTCCTAGAGATGAGGGCAGCCTTCTTAGTCCTACAGCAGTTCTTGTCAGACCAGTCTGTGGTGTTGATGAGCGACAAAACCAAAATGGCTTATGTAAACAAACAAAGCAGTACTTTTTCACAGCCCCTTTGCCATCTGGCAGTGGAGATGCTAAGATGGGCAGAAGATAACTCGGTGTCCCTATCAGCTCGGTTCAATCCGGTCAAAAGGATTGTGCTTGCTGACAATCTGAGCAGAGCGACTCAGATACAGTAGTGGGCTCTAAATGGTCTTTGAATCCTCTAGTAGCCAACAAAATCCCGAATGTAGAGTTCCCTGGTTGTGGATCTGTTCGTGATGTCTCTGAACAACAGGCTCCCACATTCCAGCAACAGTGGGACAACATCGATGTTTCTGCCTTTCCTCCATTCTGCTTGATAAGAAGGGTGCTCAACAAGGCGAGATCATCCGCATACCTAGCAATGACAGTCATAGTTCCGCTATGGTATCATGCATAATGGTTCTTGGACCTTCTTCAGGTCCTGGCGGAGGTCTCGAAAGAACTCCCTCCACAACATGATCTGCTCAGACAACCATATATGAACATCTTCCACAAAGCTGTAGAATCCCTATTTCTTCATTGCTGGAGACTATCCAGCATCTCTCGCAGAGAGACTTTTCGCAACAAATTGCGAAGAGAATGCCTGGATACCTCTGAAGATCTTCAGCAGACGTTTACCAGGCCAAGTGGACTGTCTTCTGTGGTTGGTGTCGTGGAAGGGGTATCTTTCCCCTCAATGCCTCTATTCCAACAATAGCAGAGTTCCTTGTATATCTTCAGGAGGAAAAACTCCTTTCAATCTTGGCAGTGAGGGCTACCGCTCAGCTTTAAGCATCGCCTTTAGGCTGAAAAGAGTTAATTTTTCCTCTTTGTTGGTTTTGTCTCTCCTCATACGGAGTTTCCAGCTTACCTGCCCTCAGTTGGAAGTTATACCACCTCCATGGAATGTGGCTCGTGTACTTCGGTCTCTGAAGGGCACTTCTTACAGACCATTACGCTAAGTATCGGATCTTCAACTGACTTTGAAGATGGTTTTCCTGCTTGCACTTACTTCGGCCAAAAGAGTCAGTGAACTCCATTGTCTTTCCTATGACATCTCTCATTCAAGGGGATGGGGGGAGGAGATACTTGGCTTCGTCCCTGAGTTAATCGCAAAGACTCAAAATCAAGGAGTAGTGGATCCTAGATTTGAGCCCTTCTGGATTGGGAGTCTGCATAATGTAACTGATGATCCAGTTCTACTGTTACTTTGTCCTGTGAGAGTTTTAGATACTACCTCAAAAGAACCGCAGCAGCTCGCCCCCTATTGTCACCATGGGGAAGGTCAAGAGGAGGATCACTAAGAACACGATCTCTACTTGGATTTGCAAGGTCATAGACCCAGCATTGAATCCCAATCCTTCTCCACAAACGAGACGACCCAGACGACCCAGAACTCATGACGTTAAGGTCATAGGTATGTCCCTAGCACTCAAGAAAAAATACGCAGGTATTACAAGTGGGTGTTTGGAAGCGTCACATGACTTTCACTGCCCATTATCTGCAAGACGTTACTCACAGGAACATGGAGACATTCTCCGGTGGCTGCACAACAAGTGGTTAAATTATGTCAGGCTCCTTGATGGAGAAGTACCAGATGGTTAAGGGCTCAGGTTACCCGAGATAATTCTGGGATGAATGATTAAGAATAACTCTCTTTCTTTCTGTCATCATCCCCTCTCTTAGGGAACCACACCTATGCTCCTTTGCAAGCTGGCCTCCTCTGTCTGCAAGTAAAACCATTTCCCTTGAGTAACCTGGTATAGAAATACTGTAATACTTGTTGCGTCCCCTACTCCTTGGTGAGATGGGATTGTGTAATGTCTATGGTTGGTTCAAAGATTCCTACGTTTCTGAAAACTCTTACCTAGACTAGTCACACTGCTAATATCACACAGTCACACAGATTACTCAGGCCGCTAAAGTGTGGTATTGCATGTAGATTTAGCGAGGTGTCAGGGTTTTATCTTGTACGTGTGGAGCACGTAGAGGGAAAAAACGCGTATCAAAAACCAGCAAGTTGGTTAGGATATCCACCCACATAAAGTGTGAGTCATCCCTAATAAAGAGCAAAAGGGTTTCTATTTAGTGTCAGAACAAATGACAAGTTTAAAAGTTATTTGTATTTTTCCTAACGATACAAACCTTGAGCTCTTTGTAGAAATTTGGCCTGCCATCACCTAACCCCCTGCAAGTCTTGCCTGACACTAGTTTGTGTGAGAGCAGGGTAGTTGGTACTACCCCCTAACCCCCTACCCGGCTAACTAGCAGTGGGGTAGTTACACCTCACTAAAAATCTTGTGACAAGTCTTCAGCTTCGCCAGAAGTATATCCCTAATAAAATTCTTAAGGTTTGTATCATTAGAAAAAATACAAATTGCAGTACTTTGAATTTGTCATATTTCCAAATATGGACATACTGTACTGATTTAAAAAAAATGCTTCATACATTTACACAAACTGTTGGGTGTGCTGTATATCGGTCACTTTATATTTGTTTATGAGGCAAGCATCTCAACCTTGTCTCTGTTACAAGCCTCTCGACCTTGTCTCTGTTACAAGCTGGTTGAGATTGTCTTTATTTTTATTATCCTTTGGGTCAAGGGTCCATCAAGCACCCTTTCTTCTACTAAGACTTCCTCCCTCCTAAGGAAGGCACCCTTTTAAATGGTAATGGTTTGTACTTCGCGTAGGAACAAACTACCTTGCGCAAGTGGGATGCTGATAACCATACAATGTTACCAAAACCCAGGATTTCCTTAAGTGAGGTCATAGCCAAAAGCATTGGAGTAAACCTTTTTAAATGACTCCAGTTTGTATAGCTAGGAGAAATAAAAAAATGTCTTTAGAAATTTATAGTGTTTATAACTAAATTTCTTATTCCTGGTCTAGATATTAATCTCTAAAATGGCTGTTCAGTCAGTTCTTTATGTATGGTGCATAAAATTTTTCATAACTCTAATCATGCTTTGCATTCAGATCTTCCCTGTACAGAGTACTAGGCATGCAGTTCATTCTAACCCTCATACCTTCTCCATCGTAATGCTCATTATTCACAGTACAGTATTCTGAAAGTTTTATTCCAGCTCTGACCAGACTGTGGAATGATCTTCCTACTCAGGCAAGTTGAATCATTGGGGCTTCAGAAGTTCAAACTTGCAGTGAATGCTTTTATCTTGAACGGGCTGACATAAGTTTCTCTTCATGGGTTACATATTACAGATCTGTTTTAACGTGGTTACTGATATTTTTTATTCATTATTTATTAATCTCATATTTTATTAGATTCCTTTTCTCACTGGGCTATTTTTCCCTATTGGAGCTTTAGGGCTTATAGCATCCTGGTTTTCCAACTAGAATTGTAGCTTAGCTAGTAATAATATTAATAATTCTCTTTCATTTATTATTACTATTTTCATTCATGATGTCGACCAAGTTGCGCCTTCCACCTCCCCCTCCTACAGTGTCTTCCACCTTCCTTATAATGTTCACCCTTCACCCACCTTCATCAAAACCACATTTTTGCTGTGTGGTCTTGAAGGACAAATATCTGAACAATGACTGAGTAGACTAGTGTACCATAAAGGACAATTGTCTACAACCAAGCAAACAACTCGGTCATGCATGTACAGGCGCGAAGAAAATCTAACAAGTCTGACACTTGTCTCAAGAGGGAAATTCTGGAGAAAAGCTTTATGAATGTCATTATGCTTCTGTTGATGTGGCCTTCCTTCTATCCAGTTTCCCATCCTAGGTGCCACAAACAGAGTACCACAAATGCAAGTTGCACTGTTTGGATTTATTTCAAGGAGCGTCTTATACAGTAAATACCCTATGCCCAGACCAAACCACAAAGCTCTGAATGGCTTAAAATTGTATACAGTATTAGCAAAGAATTCTAATGAGGAAGCAAATTTTCTTACATTGTTGGTTTTAGGGATGGAGAGAGGATCAACTTTCTAAGAAAGGTCATTAGAATACAGATAACTCCTGTTGAGAGGGGTGGTTGTTCTAGGTATTTTGAAACACTAGCTTTTGAAGATATGGATCTCTGCAGATGTAAATGCAGGGCAGACATCCAATGGAGGTTACTGTCACCAAACCTTATAGTTGTAATATAAAAAAAGCTCCTTCGTCTAAAGTGGCTTTTGATTTTTGGCTAAAAACAGAAGATCCTGAGTCAGAATTAGAAGATGGTTAAGAATGTTGGTGATAAAATCCTGATCTCCGAAATGCTGCAGGCTCAACTGATTCTTGCTCCTGAGGATAAAGCTGTAAAAAAAAAAACAAAAAAAAAAAAAACTTTGTAATGACTTTTTGAGGGAAATGGAGGAATTATCTAAATTTTACAAAACTGTAAGCACTCTATAAAGCGATTAGTATGCTGAAGGAATTGGTGGAGATGGTCATTAGAAGGCCAAAGACTAGGTAATATTGTGAAACATGTCAGTCTAAATCTATGCTAAAAGCCTACTTTGAGAGGTTCTTATGATGCAGATTTGTATGGCAAAATTGTTGATGGCTTCAGCTACTTATCCTCAAAACAGTGGACCAGAAAGAAAGCTAAGAAGTTCCGAGTTATCTGAAATGGAGACCTATCCTTCACGAAGGCCATCCATGTCTTCTACACTGACTGGTATTGTCTAGTGAAAAAAGACCTCTTATAGCCCATCAGATATGTCCTGTTGTGATCTGAAAATTCCTTGTATATAAAGAAGAGTAAATCCAAGTGAGAAGGTTTTGGGTCAGAAAGGATTCATGAAGTCGGAATAATGCAAATTCCTACTTCCTGGAACCACATATTGGAGGAGTGAATACTACTGGCTGTTCAGCTAATTTGGAGCTACTAGCATAGCTGTTTCTAAAAAGTCCTGAAGGATATTCAAAGTCTTTGAAATGAAATTTTTTGGAGGAAACAGATAAAGCGAGGACAATCTATTCCAACACAGGTTCAAGGCATAGTGAAACCTTTAGGTTCCTTCATTACAAGCAAGTCTATGTGGAGATCGGAAACTTAACTCCAAGATCTCTTGGAAAGAGTTCTGATCCAAGGACCATTTTCTGTCTGGACAGAGCGTCCACTACTACATTGAGAGAGCCCGAAAGATTTAATGGGGGAGAAGGTCAAATTCCTCTCATGAAGGAACTTCATAATGGGAAGAGTCAATGCATAGCCTTTCTGAATGACCTCTCCAACCCAACTGAAACAGACAAGGAAAGGCTCTTTGTCGTGATCCATGGCATTAGAATTGTTTTGCAGTAACTTTGCCAACGGAGCCCAATTGTCTCAACAATCTTTCCAAGCTGCTCTTTACACCCAATTGAGATCCTTCAACCTGGTCTTCAACACTGGATTGACTATTGAAGCAAACTAAAGGAGGCCCAAGACCTCCAATTGCTGTCTGGAGCGGAAGCAGTTTTGTAGACTGAACTTGACTTTGTTTAGAATTCTTTGCCTAAATCACTTTCAACCTGCATGAACCCCTCCCAAGCAATTCTTAATAGTCTTCAAAAGGGAAGAAAAAGATGCTTGGATAAGGTTACTCGAGTGAAAATATTAAGATCTAGACAATTAACCTCTTCCCATAACTATCAAATAGGTAGTCTCCCCCTTGACGAATCTTGGGTAAGGAAAGGGGTCATTACTAGGTCAAACTTTTTCCCTAACTACATAGGCAAACCCAAGGCTTAAAAAGTCAATGGGGGAGAAAAGACATGCATATCAATGCAATGTACAATTCAAGTAACCCTTCACTCCCTCCAATACCTATATAAAATAAAAATGGGAAGGAGAAGGTTCCATGCAGAGGGGTGGGAATGAATGAATGAATGATTTAAAGTTTTCAGGCATCCTGAGCTACATTCTAGGCTTTCCCCATCTCACTCAGATTTTGGGGAAGGGGAGAGATCTCCACGCCAAAGAAGTTTGTATATTCACAAACAATCCCTTCTTAAGTGAAAATGCTACAAAACAAGGCTAATAGAAAATATGGGTTATTTATTCATCCATTGTAATCTCTCATTGTTAAGTCACAATTGTTGAGACTAATAATAAAATAACCATTTGTATATTTGGCTCGCGTATGCAAAATACCTAATCTAAAAATGGGTCAATAATTAGGCTAAAAACAACTCTTTTCACTATGACAGAAGGCTACAAGGAGAGTTTACCCTGCACAAAGAACATAGTCCCATTTCATGGGTGTATCCTAAAGTGTTTGAAGGCTTCAAAGATTCTCCCTTAGAAATTGGATGCTCAAGTAGATACCAACTTAGTTCTCAAACTCAAACAGTTTGGAGTAGGTGGGTCTTTACTAAGCATCATTATTGAATTTTTAAGCAATAGATTGCAAAGTGTAGATGTTGATGGGTACCATAGTGAATATAGGAATGTATCTGGTGTTCCTTCGGGGTAGTGTTCTTGGCCCTTGTTTTCTATTTGGCATAGAATCTAAGCTTGTTGCATATACAGATGATGCTATTCTCTTTGCCTCAATCCCATCTCCTGAAAGTAGATCTGGTGTTGCTAACTCCCTTTATAGAGATCTACCTAAAATTATTGCATGGTGCAAATTTTGGGGTATGAAGTCGAACCATAATCCAGCTCAAAGTATGATTGTAAGAAGGTCGAGGACAGTGGCTCCTCAACATTTAGATCTTTGCAGTGATAATGTTTTTTAACAACTGTATATTGTATATAACTCCTTAAAAATGTGTGTGATTCTTGATTGCAAATTTACATTTGAGAAACACATTCCATTTGTTTCTTCAATTGCACCAAAAATCAGCTTATTGAGAAACTCCTTTAAGATTTTGTCACTCGATTCAGTTGGAAGTAATATTTTAATTCTTTGATTCTGCCTTGTTTTGAGTACAGTATTGTTCTCTTGTCTAGTCTTCAGTTGCTGATCGTCATCTTCATTTGTTGGACAAATAATTGCAGTCTATTAAATTTCTTATTCCTGATCTCTGGCACTATTGTTCAGTTAGTTCTTTGTACATGTAACAAAAGATGTTTTGAAATTCTGACCATACTTGATATTCAGACCTTCCTAGACTACCATCTTGTATGTAGTACTAGGTATGTAGTTTTGCTTTCTGCATCATAAGGCTCAACACTACACAGTATTCTAGAAGAATTATTCCAGCTGTGACCAGATTGTGGAAGGATCTTCCTAATCGGGCAGTCGAATTGGTGGAACTTCCGGAGTTCAAACTTCCAGCAAACGTTTTTTATTTTTAATGTTGAACAGGGTGACATAAGTCACTCTTCGTAGTTTATATGTGATACAGTACATCTGTTTTAATGTTGTTACTCATCTTAGGATATTTCATTTTCTTTATTCTCTACTTCTCATATAGTTTATTTTCTTATTTCCTTTCCTCATGGGGCTATTTTCCCTGTTGGAGCCCTGGGGCTTATAGCATCCTGCTTTTCCAACGGGGGTTATAGTTTAGCTAGTAATAACAATAATAATAATAATAATAATAATAATAATAATGATAATAATAATAGAGCAAAAAACAGCTCAATATTACGATAATTACTGAACGCCTGTATAAACACTCCCAAGTTGGAGTGGAAGACACCATATACCGGCAACTGAATAGAATAAACATTCATGTTTGTTTGGATAGCACATAAAAGAAGTATGGGGTTGTTTTACAGGACCTTATGTCTGTTTCAACGTTGAATTTTACGATAAAATATTAGTGGTATCCATGCATAAACCAAAAATAATATAATTACCCCGTAAGCATGAAGAAAAACATGTGCTAAGTCTGACAACTTACTTTCCTCGAAGGCCTATAGTACTGTATAGGTTCTAGCATGTAACTTTATCCGGACCAAGGTGCTCTTGGCTTTGCCATGATATAAAGTTGAACAGTTATTCAGTTAACAGGTGTTAACAATAAAATTTCTTAATGCTTTTTTATGGCTTAAAAAAATAAAAGGATTAAGTAAAATATCTCATAAAATAAAAACCAGAATCACAATATTAAATAGAAAATGCATAGCACAGAGACGCTAAAAGCTTTTTCTACTGTTTCATCCATTAGTAGTCCTAGCATTGTACATATGAGATGTTTGCAATTTTTTTGTGGTGTACATACACATTCAACTTTTCCTTTTTGTATCTCGGTAATCTATGCATGTTTTAGCTATGTCTTCCAAGAAAGATACAGCTAGAGATTCTTAGAAGCATGTGATTACAATGCAAAACAATTGGTGATAAAATCATATGAAGGGTGGCAAGATGATACACTGCACTTGCTCTAGGCATACAGCTGGCAGGTAGCGTCCTTGCCTGGTGATTGCCAGACTGGGGTTCGAGTCCAGGTCAAACTCGTTAGTTCTTTTGGTCGCTGCCATCTCACAATCCTTGTGAGCTAAGGATGGGGTGTTTTGGGGGAGCCTATAGATCTGTCTGCCAAGTCATCATCAGCCATAGCCTGGCCCTCCATGGTCATAGCTTGGAGGGAGAGGGTGCTGATCATATGTATATATGGTCAGTCTTAATAGGGCAATGTCACTGTCCCTTGCCTCTGCCATTCAAGAGCAGCCTTTAAAATATGTCCACCATCATTCATAACAAAGCCCACATTGTTCCCAACATTTTTTTTTAAAAAGTAATTAAGAACATCAAATTCCTCCAGAACTCATCTTCAATGTCGACGAGACAGTATTCTGTAAGAGAATGCCCAATCGTTCATTTATTTCTAAGAGAAAACTATGCCAAGGTAGCCATAGATAGACTTGAACTTTAATGTCAAGGGGAAATGTTATCGGCATTTTCAAGCTAAAGCCTTGTTAGTGTACCATGACCTTAATCTCCGGGTCCTCAAGAGCACCTCTAAGTCCATGCTTCCTGTGATTTGGATGGCTAATCTGAAAGCATGGGTCACCATGGCCATTAATGAAAATTCTATACCAGCAGGATTGTGGTAACCTCTTGGAACAAGAAGCAATCACATTCTTTACCATGATAATCTGAATCACAATATTCTGTCACCAGAGGCAAAAAAATGAGGATCATGATCTATTAATATCTTGCAAGAATTACTAATAATTCCAAAAGCCATCCCTCATTATTGCTAAAAATCTAAAAAAATAAAATACACCGGATCCGGAAGCGCACACATTGATACTGAAAAAACAAAGTGGTTGCAGCATACCGAAGTCAAGTTTATTGCCATTTACTGCCAAGTTATCTCTAATACTGTTTAGTATTGTACTATGAGCCTAAGCCTATTGAAAGAAAGAAAATAGGAAAACTTTTAGTTTTTAGGATGTAAAAAGATAAAAATCAGGCTTGTGAGAAAAGCAACATAAATATCAGGAGAGTGTCATAAAAATAATAAGTACACAACACACTGTTCCACAGGAACCATACAATATGCCATACTATTAATATTATTACCAGCTAGGCTACAACCCTACCTGGAAAAGCAAGATGCTATAAACCCAAGGGCTATAATAGGAAAAATTAGTCCAGTGAGGAAAGGAAACAAGGAAATAAACAAACTATAAGAGAAGTAATGAATAATTAAAATACACATATGTTGAGAATTATAACAACCTTAATAAGGTAGAATTGTGCATCTGAGTGTGGCCTCAAGCAAGAGAACTCTATCTACCCCAAGACAGTGGAAGACCATGGTACAAACACTACACAGGACTAGAGAACAATGGTTTGACTTTGGAGTGTCCTAGAAGAGCTGTTTACCATAACTAAAGTCTCCTCTACCCTTACCAAGAGGAAAGTAGCCACTAAATTATTACAGTGCAGTAATTAAACCCTCGAGTGAAGAAGAATTGTTTGGTAGTCCGGTAATCTCAGTGATGCCAGGCGTATGAGACATAGGAGAATGTGGAAAGAAATGGTCATACTATTGGTGTGTGTAAGCAAAGTAAAAATGAGCGATAACCAGAGAAAGGGATCAAATGTAGTACTGTCTGGTCAGTCAAAGGCCCTAATAACTCTCTGGTGGTAGTAACTCAATGGGTGGCTGGTGCCCTAAATCAAGTGCTTTTGCATTAACACCTATTTCAGCAAGCGTTGGGGTATTAGGACAGACTAACAGCTGGGTCTTCTTCCTTAGAATCCAGTGGTTGTAAAGAGCAGACTGGATCATATTAGAGTGAGGGTTTTGCAGGAGTAGGATTTGAAGTAATTTGAGTGTGAGAAGCTTATAAAGAGGGATCAACTCCATCATGCTCTGTAATACTAGGCAAAATTAGAGGGGTTAGACTAAGGTTTGAAACTGGCCAGGTTTATATGTCTTGGCCCCAAAGATTTGCTGGCATTCTTAAATTTAACAAATGAAGCTAAAAATTATAATAACTTCTGAAGCTCATCAACTATCAAAGCCCGAGTACTTGTTAATAGTTTAGTGGCATTAACATCACCACTACTGCACAGTGCACAGTAATCAACTAGCTAAGTCTTTTCTGGAGTTTTCTCAACTGAATTTTAGCTTCCTTTAACTTTTGGAACTCTTAATCTGGTCAGCCACCCTTCATGAGAACAGAAAGACCCTCACATTTCTCACAACGATTATCATTCCCAATATCGTCCCCGACAAAACTGAAAAAGAACTTGGATTATGATTGTCAAGAAATGACTCCCTTGAACAATCTACACAGGGAGTTACTGATACATCCAGGATATGATATCCCTCAAGATTGCTCATTCCTAAGTAACACCACAATCTGGAGAGATAAAGAAAGTGTCAACCCATCAAGCACAAGAAAACTAAAGCATTTATGGTGCATTCAATCCAAGATTATTGCCATAAACTGCTAGATCATCTTAAGCTGTACTAGAAGCCTTGGCCTATTGAAATGAAAGAAATCAGGAAATTTTTAGTTTCAAGGTAAACGTTGATATAAGCCAGGCTTTGAGAGAGAATCCATATGAGCATTGGGGGAGGTTCATAGAAATAAATTCATTTTCATGTTAATTCTGATAGTTTGGACAGCTGTTTATGATGACACACCAAATACGAAATACAGTACTTAATAATTAAAGTAAATTTGCCCATCACTTACGAATGGATGGATACTATGGATGCATGATGATTTAGTTTATCCAGAGTAAATAATCAAGATTAATAATTAAGATTATTTTACTTGAGCAATCCAAAACCCTATGGTAACAAGGCTACTCATCCAAATTTATTAGAATGGTAATACAAGTAATATCTTTTTTACGGTCAATTTATCACTAAACAAAGCAAGGTATATCCCCTTCATTATATCAAGTTCCACCACATCAAAGGGTTGTGTTTAATCGTCACTGTAAGTCGTACGCCATATACAGTATATAACTGTAAATTATTTGCTGTACATTATCATTATTAAAAGGAGATTAACCAGCCCAATTATTTGCTGTACAGTACAGTACTTCATAAACAACTTAATTGTTAATATCAAGTCAAATTAGTTTTATTTTTGAAGTAATCTCAATCAAATCAAATAATGATGAAACACCATAATTAGATGGGAATTTAAAAACTTTAATAGTTGCATAATGTTTACATAAAATCTACAAAAAATCACTGCATCAGGAGTAAAATCAATCATTCGACAACTTGCAATGAACTTTTATATTTCATAATTATAGTGTATATATATAATTATATATATATTATCACAAGAGGTATTCACAGACTCTCACACTGGAGAAACCTACTTGATAAATTTTCGGTTACCGAAACGTAGAAGGGGAATCTTGGAGGGCGGACATCGGCACTCCAAGTCGCTAAACCAAAAGTATTAAGTTACGTATTGTTGCGAAGTGAGCTCTAACCTTCATGTTTTACTGAATTCTTCCTCAGCAGATACAGTGCAGATGTCTGCCCTACAAGAATTTATCTGACATTCACCAAAGAGGCAAAAGGATAATTTGGGTGCTATGGAATAGCCTGGCATCATCAGCTGGCTATGAATACCTCCCCCCAAAACAATTTGTATTCTATATACAGCTTACATAGAAAAAAAAAGACAAGCATTCTAATAATTTTCTATCCAATGAAAAGAAACTCGATGCTTAACATACTATCA
This sequence comes from Palaemon carinicauda, assembly GCF_036898095.1. Classification (NCBI taxonomy): domain Eukaryota; kingdom Metazoa; phylum Arthropoda; class Malacostraca; order Decapoda; family Palaemonidae; genus Palaemon; species Palaemon carinicauda. The sequence continues at coordinate 107,681,229 of NC_090744.1, read as the reverse complement.
TGGCTCATTCAAAATTAATAATTAAAGACTACTGTGCTCTGATAACGATTACCAAGCTACACATAGGATGGATGAAAATGAACAAACATAGGAACTTATTGACTTTACAGAAGCACCAATGAACAATGAACACAATATTCTCCTAATTGACAGTCATTTTGTACATTATGTTAATTATCAGTGAACACTTTTTAAAAAACTAATCTACATCCTGATGAGCGATAGTATCATAAATTGGCCTCAAGGATTAATAATTCCATCCTTGCTTATATAAACTATGAAAAGCCAGATCAGCAAAAAAAAAAAAATCTAAAAACCAAAGGTCAAAATATTTCTAATACTATGTAGATGGATTGGGCACACCAGCTCACTTACCATCCACCAATTATCATACGGCGGCTCGTGCCAGGCCTCAACTCTGGTACAACAAGCCAGGCACTCTGCATACCTCAAGTCTGATGGGACCCAAGGTTAATAATAGTATGAATGGGACCCAAGTTGATAATAGTATGAATAAGAACACTAGTTTCCGATAGTTATGAGAACAGCTTTATAAAGTGGCCCCAGTATATCCAGAGCCAACTGATGATTCCAAACATTCCCAGTTGGTCCACCGAGCAAAGAGAGGCGAAGGTCAAATTACCAAGCAGTTAATTTTCCCCAAGAATAGATTCGTTTTTCTGATTTGGAATAGCGAATGAGCAGCTTCTCCCAAAAACCGAAAGTGACTGTGAAATCAATATTGCATAATCAGAGGTTTACTAAAATGATCTTGTTCTTCATGTGAAAACTTGCTACTAAAAATACTTTTTTAAAACATAATACATCACAAAGGTCATTTAAGTCAAATTCCTCAAAACAATAACAGGGTTATCTGAAGCTATCTTATATTCCTATTAATAAGATTAAAAATAGCTCAAGACAAAATATTTACAACTGACGAGCAAATACCTTTGTTAGCCCGAGGATAGAGCTTTTATTGATTTAGTTTTTATAAAATATAAATAAATACTACCCGCCAAAGATCATTACATCACAAAGAGTGAAGTTCCTAGCCCCACAAGAGTACTGAAGTGCATTTCGACATTAACGCGGAATACACTTCAATCTCAATAAGGACGCTTCCAACCAATCTAAAGGAGAAATGGGTATGATATTGTGACTCGTGAAAATGCTCGCATAGTGCAAGGTGATCCGTATAATGAGAGGAGGCATTTCAATATGCAAAACACCAGCAATCAACTAAAATACTCAAGATATCCATTTACATTTTAATTTAAAGGGAAAAAATTAACAGATTGCTTGATCATTTAAAAAATTACCTTATATATACTGTATTAAAAAAGATGAATTGGAAATGCTTCCAAACATCATACAGCCACTAAAAGATGATTGATAAGGCATGCAAAAATTATTAAGTTCATTTTTGATCCATACTATAAATGATGATGATGAAGATGATGATGATAATGATGGTGAGGTCTTGCCAGCGACTACTAAGCACCTGGACACTGTAATCAACCACCCGCCTAAGAAGGTGAACAAGAAACCAAGCTTTTAATCTACATTTCTTCAAAACTATTTATAAACATAATTGGAATGATTCAACAGTCCACTCTTACTAGCCATTGCTATATACTGTCTATATATATATATATACGTACTGCACTACTGTATGCGATAGTTATCTATACAACATGATTAATCTGAAAATAGTTTAAATGCTCCATTAAAAAAAATTAACAATTTAGCCTCATCAGAATTTTATACAATTCCTAACCAATATTTTCTTATAAAATTATGCATAAATATAACACGCTTACTAATGTTAGGAATACATCATATTAGTATTGTGTCTGATATTCTCATTGCACTCATATCATAACCACCTTCTCACCTAGAATGTACAAGTTTCATTATGAAATTCCTTAAAAGATCTACAATGTCTTCCTTGACTTTTATAATGCTGAAATTTGTACAGTTACCATTAGTTCCTAGAAAGTGCACATAATTAACATATTTGGCAACCTCTAATCTTTATCTATACATTATTGTTCACTAGGTAGTCTTTCTCTGTGTGAACCAGAGTTTACGGATGACGTTGACATAGTGTGGCTACGGATGCTCGGATGAGTAATGTTGAAAACGATGCCGATCCGCAGAAAGAAACGACGCAACACAGCCCGTAATTCATGCTTCAAATTGAAGCACATTATCTCGCAGAGGAAGGGATAATAGTTGGATGCATGGGCTGCAAACTGTGAAAGCAGAAAAAAGTAAAGTCAATCAAGTAAATCTAGTCAACTCAGATTATCCAAAATTACCTATTGTATACTGTATCATGAATGGTGGTGAGCCATTTGTGGACTCGTGTCGGTGAAAGAAACAAACAAAAATACAGCATTTGATTTCCTCAGCTGATCACTCTCTCTCTCTTTCTCTCTCCCTTAGGTGTCATACAATGCATACTTATAGTAGATGAAACAAATGTCTGTTTTCTTAAAAAGTGTCAATTAAATACAACAAAATAAATTTATAGTAGAAATATTCATTTTTTATTGTAGCTTAGAATATAACATTCAAATTTGTAAGCTGACCACTTGTTTTGCGTTCTAAAAATTTTTGATTTTGAAAAAGTTAATTGCGCTTCATTAAAGAATTTTTGTATTTTTTTTTTTTAATTTCTGAAGCATTTAAATAACCGTTTATAGTTTCTAAACTTACTCTAAACATCTTCATAAGAATACAGTGAACCCTCGCTACTTCGCGGTTCGACCATCGCGGATTCACCACTTCGCGGATTTTTTCCATAACCCATATATATACAGTAATATATATATAGATATGTATGCATGTATTTATGTATATATGTAGGTATGTATATGTGTATACATATAAATATATATATATATATATATATATATATATATATATATATATATATATATATATATATATATATATATATATATATATATATATATATATATATATATATATATATACACACACACACACACACATATATATATATATATATATATATATATATATATATATATATATATATATATATATATATATATATATATATATATATATATATATATATATATATATATATATATATATATCTAAAGTAGGAAGATGTGATGTAGTTCTAAGGGAAAAGTATGGGAAATATGTCTGGGTAATAAGCAAAGCTCTACCTCCAGTTTGTTTCTACATTATGATCAGAGATAAATGTAAACAAAACATTGGTTGCCATTTTTTATCGTGCTTTTTAGCATGTTTAGGAAATGCATGATATAAAATCACCTTTAATATTTGTGCCTGTTTTAGTTTAGGGTACTGTAGTACATGCATTAAGTGTTCTGTACATTAAAGGGTAGTTTGTTAACAGTACTACGTACAAGGGAAGGTTTTAAAAGTCTGAATATACATGTTGAATAAATAGGTAAATATGGTGTCACTACTTCGCGGATTTTCACCTATCGCGGCCGCGACTGGAACCTATCTACCGCGATAAACGAGGGTTCACTGTAGTAGATTATTTTCATGTATTTTTTATATAGCTATTATTAGAAGTTATGACTTGGACATATATATTCATCTCTCTCTCTCTCTCTCTCTCTCTCTCTCTCTCTCTCTCTCTCGAGCTTACTTTTAGGCATTTTTATACTTTTCTATCATCAATTTAAGGTGCATTTTAACAACAGCAATTTCTGATTGTTTTTAGTCATGGTTTGTCCTCAGCTGATCTCAAGGTGACAGTATTGAGAATATGCTCACATAATTACAAAGTATCATTGATATAATATCTAGCTTATACAGCATTATTTGTTGATTTTTAATACTGTAAAGTATTATTTGCCAATTTCTAATGCTAAATTTCCTTTTTTGCTTTGTTCTTTTGTTCTTTACATTACGCTGTATTTGGCAACTTCTATCTCAAAATTTCTCATTTTGATTAGTTTTCTTTGGCTATTTTTACTACTGTTCAGTATTATTTGCCAATTTCTAATATAAAATTTCACATTTTTATTTACGCATTTTAACATTACGATGTATTAAGTGACTTCTAACCATATTTCTCGTTTTGACGTGTTCTCGAGTGATTTTTTGCAGTAAAGACATTTGGTGTCAAATTTAGTGTTTTAATTTTATAAGAAATTTATGAATACCTAGCTCGTGGATAAGCAGAGTTGACCATATGCAGATTACATCGTAGTACCTACAGATAAAATCTATCTTATCATTATAGTGGCCTGTGCTTTAATTATTATTATTATTATTATTATTATTATTATTAATGGGTATCTAAAACTCTATATCGATGTTTATTACAGTATGCGTGAATCCTAAAACCCTCTCACACTTTTGAGATTTTTAATACACAAGAATTTGAAACTTAAGACTTTTTTAACTTGGTGTAATTATTATTCTATTTATTAATTTGCGTTTTTGTTATCACCATTACTATTATGGTTTCACAGGACTCCTGAATTAAAGCAATTAGCTTTCACATGGCTGATACAAGATTTTTTATTATACTTGAAGTGCAATTCCTAAAAAAATCGTGATTGGATAGAAATTCAAGACCTAACAAAATTTCTATATTCTAAAACCAATTCAGCCTTTTAGTTTATATGATGAAACCTTACCTAAATGAAAATAAATGCAATAACTACAGTACTCTAAGAAGGGATGCTAAAATACAACCTTAACATTTAGGCAAGGTTGATATTCTGAACAATAAACCTTTATATCAGTTGTATTTATCCATGTCAAATATGACAAATTCGAAGATAATTTGTATTTTTCCTAACCATACAAACCTTAGCTATTTACAAAGGGTATTACTTTTAGCGTAGCTGAAATGGCGAGCCATTAGAATTTAACGAGGGTGTATTACCCCCGCGCTAGTTAGCGGGGGGGTAGGGGAGTGGTAGCTAGCTACCCCTCCTCCCCCTCACACACAGGTGAATACTCACTTTCACTTAGAGGTAGGACTTGTCTTGGGGGACAGGGCTGGCGGGCAAATATGTGTAAATAGCTAAGGTTTGTATGGTTAGGAAAAATACAAATTATCTTCAAATTTGTCATTTGTTCCGTAACTGAAATACAAACCACGCTATTTACAAAGGGTGACTTATCCCTTAGGAAGGGTGGAAAGTCCCCAGCCATACTGGCTTTGGCTTTACCCGGGGACTCAGAATCCGAGTGAGTCGCACTCGAGAAAAGGAGTCCCTGCACCTCACAAGTTCCTTGCTCCGCAAGGAACCATGTGGCCTACGTAAGCTTGTGTGTGAAGGAAGAAGTGTGACCCGTCCTAGGCAGTTGACCTGGAGTTCCAGAAGGAACTCTGGGTTAGGACGTTCCCAATACCACCTCGTCAGGGTATGGGGGACGCGACAGTATTGACTCAATACTCGGAACACAAGGAAGCATGGTTTACCTGCAGAGGTTCGAGGTCAGCTATGCAGAGACCAGGATGCTGCTTCCCCGTAGAGGGGATGATGAAGAAAGAAGTAAGGGCCAGACATACTTCTTTCGTTCATGCAGACTAAAACCTGATAACAATGCCCTCAACCTTCTGCTACCTGTCCAAAAAGGAGCCTGAGGTTAGACCAGCTGTTGTGTAGCCACCACAGAGCGATAGAAAACGTATCGAGACTCCTGTGGGTCACGCCCTGCAGGAAGCGGGCTGCGAAGGTCATCAGACGCTTCCAGACTCCAGCTTGTAGCACCTGCGTCACAGAGTAGTATTACTCGAAGGCGAGGGACGTTGCGATGTATCTAACATCGTGCTGTAGGGCGACGTGACGGGGGAGGGTCTGAAGACAGGTCGAGATGAATGTCCTTGAGTCCGGGCTGAAGAGGTATACTGGTGACTCTCCCCCCATGTCCTCCTTGTGTTCCCAAATCGGCTGCAACTGAGGACAAACTGCAGCTGTTCCCAGCGCTAACCTCTCGATTCTTACTGGCAAGAAAGAGAAGGTCTTGGGACATCAGACACAGAATGGAGACTCTAAATCTTGAATGAATCGGACCGAAGGGCCGGGACCCTCAGATTCTGAGTCTAGCCAACAACTCAGGAGCGAGCCTGAATGTTGCCTTCCCCTCTTCCTTAGAAAGGGGGGAGTAGTAAGAGACCAAGAAGATTGCTTACACACTGGCCGTGGCCAGAGTGAGCAGAAGACCCAAGGCGGAATACAATCCGAGGCCTGTCGTAAAAGGGTCTTGAGAAGATCTCTTAAAGGACTAAAAGTCCGAGCCATGCTCCAAGTTGGAGGTCTTCCTCCGACTAGGGCAGGGACGATCGTAGCTTCGCATGAGCGAGGATAGATCCAGCGGGCAGGAAAAAGTTATTCCTTTAAGCCTGAAGGTCAGGGAAAGGCTGAGCGACAGGCTTCATTGCCGAGAGCGGAAAGGAGTTTCCTACCGCCGAAAGGCAATAAGACCGTTATTGCTGGAGAAGAGGCCTCAAGGGAAGAGGTATATCTCCCATGGCACCAACCACCTTAGACTCTTCACTTTGCCTGGGAGACCCCTGTGGATGACTATCGCAGATGACGCGACCTCCGTACCGCGACTGTAGCGGGTTGTCTCTTCTAGAAGAGGAAGCGTTGTGTCTCCAGGCATGAAGCCGAAGCGACGCCCCGGTTCGGGAGAGATGTCGCAGTGTGGTTGCTTGAGTAGTCTGCGCCGTGGGAGAAGCTCTCCCGGGAGTTCCGTCAGGGGAAGCAGAGGGTCCAGAAACCGTTCTGCGCATAGTCCCAGTGGAGCTCTCCCATTGAAAGGTTGACAGACAACCTGGTCTTGTTGAGACCCATTGTCCGCAGACAAAAAGGAGGGAAGACGCAGGCGTCGAAGTTGTCCCACCATCACCGGAATGCATCTTGCCAGAGTCTCGGGGTCTGAGACTGGGGGGGGAAGACTAGCGGAAGCTTGAGGTTCCAAGCTGTCGCGATCAGGTCCCCCAGACCAGCACTTGCTGGTTACCCAAGGTCAAAGACCCCTAGGTACACTCTCTCTATGAGGCTCTGCTCGGATAGTCTGAGAGAAACATTCCCCTGCCTGGAATGAGAGAGCCGATGGTGGTATTGAGAGAATCTCAATCATCCCGGTATCTCTACTGCAAGATGTGAAGGTGTGAAAATGCGTCCCCTGCTGGTTAGAATGAAGTCGACGCGCAACGGGGCGACTCGGCAGGAGCTGTAGGATCTGAAGAGGGGCCAGACTAAGGCCCCTAAGCCTGCCTGAATGATGGAGAGGTATCCTTCAAGTCTTGACCATAGGCCTGGACCGGAACATGCCCCCCCCCCCCCCCTTTCCTTTGACGAGTCCGAGAACCGCATCAAGAATGTGGGGAAAGGACGAGAATATCCACTACCATCGAGAGGCTCCATAGGTCAACACCCATTGCAGGTTTAATAGTTCCGCTGGTCCCATAGGGCCAGGGAGTCCGGTTAAACATTGCCTGAAGCCACCGGGACTTGGATCGCCCCACACGGAACTTATCCTGAGGCGACCGTTCGGACTATAGACGGGTCAATGAGGAAAGAAGAACTAGGAAACGTTCCAAGGTAGGGCTGAAAGCTCTGCTTGACTGAGAACAGGTACTGCGACTCTCCTCAGTCTTGCCACAGTCAACCGAAAGGAAGGCTCGGAGGATGCGTTAACAGAATCTGGCGTCCCCAGGTGGTCACCCATCCAAGTACCGACGTTGCTTAACCTCGCTGGACGGACGAGAAGCGGGGTTTCCAATGTGGTAAGGCGGTTGACTCAAAATCATGGCCAGATACTCCAGATGTTGAGGCAGAGGAAGAGAAGGCTCCAAGCAAAATACCATGAGCCCACACTCATGGTCACATTCCGGAAGCTAGTCCCGGCGCTGAAGAAGGTCGAAACCCGAGCCTACCGGAGTTGACCAGCCCTCCAAACAGCAGAGGAGGCGGAAGCCTGCACCTGAGCGGCCAAGAGGAAGGCAGGGAGAGTTCTCTGGGGAAGCAAACCTGCTATGCCACGGCAGGATAGCCACACTGCATCATAAGCAGGAAACTTGCAGTCTAGGCTGAATTCGACGAGCACCCTGGAAGATGGATGGAATGGAAACTGAAAGTACCCATCCTTCCGATCCAGGGTTAAAGGAGTCCTGTCGCCTCGTTACCAGTCTGATCGATTCTGCTGGTCTACGCTGGCCGAAGTTTGTTCGACAAACTTGATCAGGACTGAGAGGTCGACTATGGACATCCCCTCTCAGATCCTTCCTTACAAGAAAGGATCGACTGAGGGGACCGGGGGTGAAGCCGTCGATGATCCTAAGGAAGACCTTCGCCTAAGGTATGGATCATTCTGCCCAACCGGGCAACTCTGCTGACGCTATGGCATAGAGGTTCAGAGACACTGAATTCGCTGACAGAGACAGCAGGCGCGATATCCTTGGCTACTCACAGAGATTGTGCGGGAATGGGCATCGGGAAGCTGTCATTCGGATGAGTAACCTTAAGCATCCTCCCAGCGAAAAAACCTGCAATCCTAGAGTTTGTGAACTCCTTTTAGGCCTATGCCCCCCCGGGGGGAATCTCCCGTGCCATCTGTTCCTGACAGGAGGAAACTGCAATTGGACACCTTGTCCCAGTTGTCGTAGCCGATACTTAGGCCGACGTGGTTGAAAGAAAAGGGCGCTGGAGCCCTGCAGAGTCTGGAAGAAAGCGCCTTGGAGGAGTGAAACCGGAAGTCGATTTACTCCGCACAGCAGCTGTCTAAGTCTCTGTCCTTGGGCACAGACAAAACTCTTCTCAAGGATGGAAGGGTGTCTGAGGTCGTCGACCTCCACAGATGAGACACCCGAAGGAAGCCTTCAGTCAGCGCGTCCAGATGGTACAACATCGAGCTTGTCCGCAAGTAGATACTTAACGACGAAAGGCCAAGGTGTCTGAGCTCGAGAGGAGGAAAGTACCCTTGATCTTCCTGTAGCTTCCTTGAACCAAACCTCGGGCCGTAACCGAGGAGGGAAAGAACCTGGTAAGCTCCCAGAGGAAGAGGTAAGCAGTCACCCCTTGTCCGATGGAGAAATCTTGAACGGAAAGCCCCCCCGCCAAAAATCCTTCCAAGGCAGGAGAAGGAGAGAGTACTCGTACAGGAGAGGGGACCCTCGAGACCGACCTCTTGGGAACCAACTTCGCCCTGGGGGAAGTCACCACGAAGTCCACTCCTCTCTTTCTCTTCAGCGTAGGAGAGACAGCCGCTGGTTTGTTACCCTGGCCGGCGAGTACTGGTTTCATAACCCTCATTAACGCCCGTGCCAGCGGACCAAACCATGTCTGCTGCTCCAAGGACACAGAGTCCGAAATCCTCGCTAAGGTGAAAGGGATCGGGCGATCCTTTGGAGTGGACCCGACGGTACCTGCCTGAAAAGAAGGTGGGGAAGAATGCTGTACTGACCTGTCTTCGTCCTGCACTACCAACCTGTGCTTGGATGGAGGTGATCCCGAGTGCCGTCTAGGAGCACGCGTCCCTGCTGCTACCACCGGCTGTGGAATTCGCCGCGAACTATGGTCGCGCGAGGGCGAACGGTTGCGCAAAGGCGAACAGTCGCGCAAAGGCGAATGGTCGCGCGGGCGCGCAGGCGAGCGGTCGCGCGGGGCGCGCAGGCGAGCGATCGCGCGGGCGCGCAGGCGAGCGATCGCGCGGGCGCGCAGGCGAGCGATCGCGCGGGCGCGCAGGCGAGCGATCGCGCAGGCGAGTGGGCAGGTAAATGAACACGTGTCCGAGGCGACGAACGCAAGCGATGGCGTGACGGCGAGGGATCGTGCTGCCGCGTAGGTGAAGAAGATCGCTGGCGATAATGACCGCGTGATGGTAAGCGATGGCGAGCAGCATGTGTAGGTGAATGATCGCGTGAAAGGGTGCGATGGTGATCAGCATCCGCAGGAGGGCGATCGTTCAGGGTTGTGCGATGAGGAGCAGCATGCGTAAGCGGGCAATCGTGCAGGGTTGTGCGATGGCGAGCAGCATGCGCAGGTGAATGATCGCGTGAAAAGGTGCGATGGTGATCAGCATCCGCAGGAGGGCGATCGTTCAGGGTTGTGCGATGAGGAGCAGCATGCGTAAGCGGGCAATCGTGCAGGGTTGTGCGATGGCGAGCAGCATGCGCAGGTGAATGATCGCGTGAAAAGGTGCGATGGTGATCAGCATCCGCAGGAGGGCGATCGTTCAGGGTTGTGCGATGAGGAGCAGCATGCGTAAGCGGGCAATCGTGCAGGGTTGTGCGATGGCGAGCAGCATGCGCAGGTGAATGATCGCGTGAAAAGGTGCGATGGTGATCAGCATCCGCAGGAGGGCGATCGTTCAGGGTTGTGCGATGAGGAGCAGCATGCGTAATCAGCATCTGCAGTTGAGGGTCGCGCGATGGCGATCAGCATCCGCAGTTGAGGGTCGCGCGATGGCGATCAGCATCCGCAGTTGAGGGTCGCGCGATGGCGATCAGCATCCGCAGTTGAGGGTCGCGCGATGGCGATCAGCATCCGCAGTTGAGGGTCGCGCGATGGCGATCAGCATCCGCAGTTGAGGGTCGCGCGATGGCGATCAGCATGCGCAGGTGAGCTAGTAGCTGGTGAACCATGTTTCTTCAGAAGTGTTGGAGAACGTTGGCGTGCCAGCTGTAACACACGTGGGTGATCCGGAGATCGCTGGCGAGCTGATGATCGCTGACGAGCTGATGATCGCTGGCGAGCTGATGATCGCTGGCGAGCAGAAGGCTACGCGTGGAAGCCTGCGCAAAGAAGTCCTTGACCCCGACCTGAACCGAAGTTCTAGATCGCGAGGGCGAACGTGGGCGCACAGGGCACGTAACAGGAACCGCAGGGAAGATCATCTTGAAAGCGCTGACGAACAGGAGAGCGCTGATGAGCAGAAGGGCGCGCAGGGAAACCCTGACACGCAAGGGAAGAACCCCCGTGGGGGCAACCCTTTGCCCCGAAGGAATCGTTGTCCGCCGGGAGACTGATGTCCGTCGGAAGACCGCTGTCCGTCGGGCAGACCGTTGTCCGTCGGGAAGACCGTTACCCGTCGGAAGACGAGATCAGACTGCTGTCCATCTGCACCAAGGCGGAAGATCGAGAAAAAAAAGGAGTGTAGGCTGCAAACGGAGATCCAAAAGGGCGCCTCAAGCACCCTTATAGGGAGATGAGAGGCCCTTACGATGAGGCGGACGGAGGGCCTTACGGCGAGGGAGGCCAACAGCAACAGCAACAGAAGAAACCTCCGAAGAGGAGTCTCTATGAGTGTACTCTCTCGCGAACGAAAGAGAAACACTTCGAGGAAGAGACTGGTCAGCCAGTGACCTAAAAGGAGCAATCCTCCGAAGAGGAGCTCCTGCAGTTGCCCAGCCCCTTGAGCGAAACTGCAGGTGCGACCGCTCAGCACCAAGAGCATAGTCGCACGAAAAAAAGGCAAGAGAAGAACCCCCCAAAAGGGGAAAACTCAAGCCTGGACAGGAAAAACTTCCCTCGGAAGGAAAGTTATCCGCCCAAGGAGGCAAGCCTCCTGACTGTTCTAAAATGAACTGGAGAGCTGTCCGTCGCCACGGGAGTACTACCAGTAGAAGGAGACACGCCCCTGACGAAAATACAAGGGGGGAGGCAGCAACAGCCGAATCCCCAGGACTCAACCAGACAGCTCACACCGTTGCTATATTACAGAAACGAACTAGATCGGTAACTGTAAAAAAATAAAAAAAATAATATTAGTACACATTCATTCCCCCGGGAAGGCTCCGAAGAGGAATCCCGAGGGAAAGGAACAAGAATTACACAACAGGCACGTGCCCTCACAACCACTTACACTCGCGGAAGGAGAGCTGTAACCAAAACAGAATTATAACAATTATAATTATGTAACTATGTAATTATGTAATTAAAAAATGAATGAACACTAAAGAAAGAACGAAAACCCCGAAAGGAATCGTTCTACAAGCTGAAAAAAAAAAAAAAACTACAATTAGATTCATAACTAATTGATACAAACGTACGCGTAGCAACCCTCCACACGGAAAGGAAGCTAGGCTACAAGGGCGTAGTAACACGTAGTAAAAGGGTGAACGACCTCAAGAGAGAGAGAGAGAGAGAAAGACATAAGTCAAACTCGATCGCCACCCATAAAATACGCCGTGGTGGCCTAACTGCCGAGGCCTCCACGTAGATATCGTACACTACACACACACATCTGAAAAGGAAACTTACTTATTTCTATACTCAAATATATATACAAACATGAAAACATGTTTACATATATATTGAGTAAAAGAAAAGTAAGCGATTAAGTAAAGACAAAACAGACAATGGCTGCCAAGCGAGGACCAAGACAGAGACGTCTGTCACAGTCCGAGCCAAAAGTGAAAGTGAGTATTCACCTGTGTGTGAGGGGGAGGAGGGGTAGCTAGCTACCACTCCCCTACCCCCCCGCTAACTAGCGCGGGGGTAATACACCCTCGTTAAATTCTAATGGCTCGCCATTTCAGCTACGCTAAAAGTAATACCCTTTGTAAATAGCGTGGTTTGTATTTCGGTTACGGAACAAACAAAGATTTATATTAATTAATTTGATATTAAAATGAAGGTGTCACTGTTATTTGAATGAAGTCTGAAGCAAAATACTGTATCAAGCTTTTGTAGATAAAAAAAAAAAAAAAAATTTGAAGAATACTGTAAATGCATTTCATGAAAATTTTTGAGATATCATGTAATACATTGACAGTATATTTGAGATACACTAAAACTTCTTTTTCTGCAGATTTGACTATTCTATTGAACTATTGATCCATTATATACTGAAAAGTTTAAATAAATTCTAACAATAATTTTTAAACCTGACATATAATTCATTGTAAAAAAAATTTTATGCTTAGGACAAATAAGAGCAATTTTATTTCAGAGAGAGACAATGACCAAGACCAGTAGGTTTTACTGTATACTAATTTTCCTTGACCTTTCTTTAATACTATTTGAATAAAACTAGTACTGTACTGTATTTCTTCCCTGAAACTACCCTAACAGTTTTTTCATTTAAAAGGGAAATACTGTACAGTAAACCATTTCATGACAATTAGTAATAGAAATTACCTTCACAATTATAAGAAATATTGAAGAAATTTCAGAAAAAAATTCAGGATTCAATTACACTGCTGAAAAAAGTCCATGTTTACATCACAACACCAGTATTAAATTAACGAGAAGACATATTCATACTCGCATGCACTGTATTTAAAGCAATTCACAAATGTTCTACCAAAGGTTTATGAAATGTGCCCCATCAAACTAGTCCCCTCTCTTCATCTCCAAGTAGGTCGGTAGCCCAGCTCTTTTTTTTTGGGGGGGGGGGGAGGGAGGAGGGAATTCTTAACAACTTGTTCTTTAAAAAGCAAGCAAGATTGATATCTAAAATCATCAATTCTTGTATGGTACATAAATTAAAACTGTGATTATTGCATATTGGATAAACTTCACTTCATTTAATAATCATTACAGCATCTCTTCGCAGATCATAACTTGTCAAACGATGCTGATACAGTATCAATAAAGATACCAAAAGTATTTTCAACAAGCAAATTGTTATAACTAGTTGAGTACAGTATTATAAACTTAAAATTGAAATACTCTTAGAATTGTTTTCTAAGGATTATATAATGTACAAATATAAAAAAAAATTATTGGGTACCAATAGATTATGTCATGATATTTCTGGAACTTGTAAAACACACTACAAATCAGTCACTATGTGGAACAGATATATGAAAGTAAACCCAATTTCTTTACCCTGCATAAATCTTTCAAGATCATGAGAGCTTTATTCCCAAAATATTTTGAAAACCTGATGTAATAAAAGTTATGAATCAGCGGTAGAAACAAATAATCATTTACACTCACCTGATCATTGGACATTTTATGAATATTCGTTAGGAACAAAAGGATAAGGTTGGTCCAAGCTTCCCGGTGTGATTCAGGTAAACTAAGGAAATACTCTAAGCCTGAGCGACAAACAGAAATCAGTCTCTCTTGAACCTGAAAATATTCACATCATAAGTAAGTTACATGAAAATTAATATCAGGCAGAAAAAAAATCAATTGGTTAGAAAAACATTAACTATACATTATAGTACAAATAAATAGACTTCTACATCTAAATATAAATGTAATATCAATGTTTTTTATATTGTAATCATGATGAAAGGGCAAAATATGCAGCATTTTGTAAATTTTCCACAATTGCAAAGGGATTAAAAGAAAAATATATTTTTATTTTTATGTATTCACTGTACTGTATAAGGGTTTGATGCTGGCAAGCATATGTGGTCTCTCCAAGATGATATCCCTCGGTTTGTAATAAACAGCCTTCCCATTACTATATATTTTTCAAAGAAAATACCAATTCCCATCAAACACTGTGCTCTACTTTTACTGTATATGTCTTAATTAAAAATATGTACAGTAGTCCTTTCCTTTCTTGATTTTAATTCCTATACTGTATATGAACTGCATCTTTATAAAATGCATTTTTTATTATTTGTACAAAATATGTCACCTTTAAATTAACTTATTCATAATAAGATTAACTTACCGTGTACAAATAAATGTCTAACAATTGCGAAAAAATGTATTTTCAATATTAATATAAGATTCTTTCCCATCTTTACATTATAAACATCATATTTCATCAAGCAGAACAACAGTGAAAATAAGCAAGCACTGATGAATGGCTTAATAAGATCAGTAATTTCTAGCTTAAAGTATAAGCACATACCTGAGGCCATTCCTCTTCTCTGGACGGATCACCCAGCATGCGGAAGAGTATTCTAAGCGCGCACGCCAACGACTGGGTCTCTTGTTTGAGGAGGTTTGGCTTAACACTACCCTTGAAGCCTGTAACAAATCATGAAAGCATAATCTTTATAAATGCATGGTAAATATGTTCAACTCAGGAAACTATTTAATGTATAAATAAAAATGAAGGAAATAAAATTTCACATAGCCTTCAATCAAACACTTCTCTCAACCTCTGGTAAAATAAATAATTAAATAGCAAAAATACATTTACCATTAATCAAAATGTTTTTAGAATTAAAAAAAATTACTTGTCTTAAATAAATCACGAAAAAAATAGAATTTTGATAAAATTTATTTTTAGGCACAAATGATGTTCATTGCTTCCATTTCCCTTCGTTTGGTATGCCGAAGTTACCCCTTAACAATTTAAAATTTTCCAATTCTCTTTCTTTCCCATATAACAATGATTCGGGTCTGAATTAAAAAGACCAACTGGCTTCTACCAGTATCATCATAGTTACTTCCTCCTTCAGTCTTAGCAAAAATAATTGCCTATCCTCTTGATGCCACAAGTCAGTGGAGAGGAGAGTGGGCATGTCAAGAACTTCAGGCGAGTATAAAAACAAATTATAATAATCAAAATCCGTTTATTTATCAAATTGCTGATTCCCATATTCCCACTCTTAATAATGGTGGCTAAATGGTAAAGATATGAGATTGGGCATTTAATTTCTCATCCTCAATTACACAATGTCCTAGACTTCCATGTAGACTCGATTTTTCGGGAACCATAAACTCCAATTGACATTTGTGAATAGTACTTTATCATCTAATTACTTATTTATATAAGAGAAAACTTAATTACCATGGAACTACACATATAATTTAGAAAAAAAAAAGAAACAAATTAAATTCACATGGTTACTGAATGAAAACTGCAACGTTTATTTATCACATCCCAGCACCCACTATAGGCCACCCGTTCAGATACTGCTGCTAGAGAGCTATGGGGGCTTTTGACTGGCCAGACAGTACTACATTGGATTCTTCTCTTTGGTTAGAGTTCATTTTCCCTTTGCCTACACACTCACTGAATAGTCTGGACTATTTTTTACATATTCTCCTCTGTCCTCATACACCTGACAACACATTACAAAACAATTCTTCTTCACTCAAGCTCAAGGGGTTACTGCACTGTAATTGTTCAGGGGCCACTTTCCTCTTGGTAAGGGTAGAAGACTCTAGCTATGGTAAGCAGCTCTTCTAGGAGAAGGACACTCCAAAACCAAACAATTGTCCTCTAGTCTTGGGTAGTGCCATAGCCTCTGTACCATGGTCTTCCCCTGTCTTAGGTTAGAGTTCTTTTGCTTGAGGGTACACTCGAGCACACTATTTTACATTATTTCTCTTCCTCTTTTTGTTACATTTTTTTTTTAGTTTATGTAGGAGATATTTATTTTGATGTTACTCTTCTTAAAATATTTCATTTTCCTTTATTTCCTTTACTCACTGGGCTATTTTCTCTGTTGGAGCCCCTGGGCTTATAGCATCCTGCTTTTTCAACTAGGGTTGTAGCTTAGCAAGTAATCATCATCATCTCCTCCTACGCCTATTGACGCAAAGGGCCTCGGTTAGGTTTCGCCAGTCATCTCTATCTTGAGCTTTTAATTCAATACTTCTCCATTTATCATCTCCTACTTCATGCGTCATAGTCGTCAGCCATGTAGGCCTGGGTCTTCCAACTCTTCTAGTGCTTTGTGAAGCCCAACGAAGAGCATGCCCAAACCATCTCCATCTGTCCCTCATCATGATTTTATCCACATATGGCACTCGAGTAATCTCTCATAGTTTCATTTCTAATCCTGTCCTGCCATTCAACTTCCAATGGAAAATTAGCAAGTAATAATAATAATAATAATAATAATAATAATAATAATAATACAATATAATAATAATAATATAATACTGTAGCGGGATGTAAACAAACACAACCCCCCCACACCCTTCATCACTCCTACTTTCTCAATATCCCACAATACAAACTTTCCCCTGACTCTACTTCAAACTGGACTCTTGGACAGAAGGAAAATGAAAACAAAACATAACCTTAACACTATATTCTTAAAAGTAAACGCAATCATAAACCAAAAAAAACACTTATCACGAATCATAAACAATATTAAATATAAACCGTAACACCATTCAAATAAAAAAACCCTAACAACTTAAAATTAACACACCCAAAACCAATATTTGTTTATGAGTGGAACTCTTTATCCACACACACGTGACACACCAAAACCAATATTTGTTTATTTGTTTAATAAATACCAATATTGGTATGCCACAAAGGTGCCTCTAAAACCTGTTCCCTTGCTAAAAAGCTTTTTGGAAAAATCTTGGGATGTAGTTGTTTGAACTTATATCCTGAACCCTGATTTTCAAATCTTTCATTAGATTTGGATCAATTCTTTATGAGCTTTCATGTACAAACCTCTAACAGCTGTAATTTCATACAAATAGTATTGATGGGCTCTTACCGGGCAAGGATAACTATCCTGTGAACTAACACCCCCTTCGTTTTGTAAAGAAGGAATATGAAAAATAATTTCAGTAAATCTTTAGTCTTAGAATAATTTTTAGCTCTGAAATCAGGTGAAAGAGATAAAATCATCTTAAGATCCCCAAGGCCTATTTTAAATAAAACATTGCTTGCAGTTCACCTTTTTGTTTTACTAATTTCAAAGCCAACAGAAATACATTTTTAAATGTCAGTTCTTGAGCGAAATCTTTTCCAAAGGTTCAAAATGTGAATTCTTAAAACACTGTAACATTACATCTAAATTCTATAAAATAGATTTGACTACTGTTAGTCTTTCAATAAAAACACCTGCTACAATGCCTGATATGCACATATCTAACCCTAGATGCTTAAACATAGAATTCAGGACAGATTCACACCCTTAATGGTTGAAATTGGAAGTTTCTCATCATAGCAAAGGAAACAAAAATTTAACAATACCTGTACAGAACCTTGAATTACAAGTAACTTTGAGTATGAGCAAATTCAAATACGAGCATAAATTTTTAATAAAAGTTGTATTGGGATAAGTGTGTTGCATCGACCTGTGGGGAGGCATACAAGGGAAATCAAAGTTCAAGGAAGAAGAAGAAGGGGAAGACCAAGAAGGAGATGAAGGGACTGTGTACAGAAGAACTTAAGAGAGAAGGGAATTAATGAAGCAGAGGTGCAAGATAGAAATAGATGGAAGGGGCTCGTTCAGAATGGCGACCCCGTATTGAAATGGGAATAAGCCTGAAAACGACGACTGATCACCAAAAATTTTTAAAGACTTTCTCAATAAGTTATTTTTTGGGGCAATCCACAGGAAAAAAATACTTGACAGGGTAAAATGAAAGAATTATGTTATTTTTATTAATAAAATAAATTTTTGAATATACTTACCCGGTGATTATATAAGCTGCAGCTCTGCTGCCCGACAGAAAAACTCTACGGTCAAAATACGCCAGCGATCGCTATGCAGGAGGGGGTGTACATCAACAGCGCCATCTGTCGAGCAGGTACTTAGTACTCCATGTAAACAAAGAACCAATTTTCTCCTCGGTCCACTGGGTCTCTATTGGGGAGGAAGGGAGGGTCCTTTAATATATAATCACCGGGTAAGTATATTCAAATATTTATTTTATTAATAAAAATAACATTTTTCAATATTAAACTTAGCCGGTGATTATATAAGCTGATTCACACCCAGGGGGGTGGGTAGAGACCAGCATTACATGTTTACATTATTATGAGCTAAGTATTTTGTATTTCATTTTAGCAGTTATTCAAAATAACAAACATAAAATAAATAAGTACCTGGTAAGGAAGTCGACTTGAACAATTACTCTGCCTTTTTAAGTACGTCTTCCTTACTGAGCCTCGCGATCCTCTTAGGATGCTGAGCGACTCCTAGGAGCTGAAGTATCAAGGGTTGCAACCCATACTAAAGGACCTCATCAAAACCTCTAATCTAGGCGCTTCTCAAGAAAAGAATTTGACCACCCGCCAAATCAACCAGGATGCGAAAGGCTTCTTAGCCTTCCGGACAACCCAAAAAACAACAATAAAAACATTTCAAGAGAAAGATTAAAAAGGTTATGGAATTAGGGGAATGTAGTGGTTGAGCCCTCACCCACTACTGCACTCGCTGCTACGAATGGTCCCAGGGTGTAGCAGTTCTCGTAAAGAGACTGGACATCTTTAAGATAAAAAGACGCGAACACTGACTTGCTTCTCCAATAGGTTGCGTCCATTATACTCTGCAGAGATCTATTTTGTTTAAAGGCCACTGAAGTTGCGACAGCTCTAACTTCATGTGTCCTTACCTTCAGCAAAGCATGGTCTTCCTCATTCAGATGGGAATGAGCTTCTCGTATCAACAGTCTGATATAATAGGAAACTGCATTCTTTGACATAGGTAAAGAAGGTTTCTTAATAGCACACCATAAAGCTTCTGACTGTCCTCGTAAAGGTTTAGTTCGTCTTAAATAGAACTTAAGAGCTCTAACAGGGCATAAGACTCTTTCTAGTTCATTTCCAACCAAATTAGAAAGGCTTGGAATATCGAACAATTTCGGCCAAGGACGAGAAGGTAGTTCGTTTTTGGCTAGAAAACCAAGCTTTGAAGAACATGTAGCCGTTTCAGATGAAAATCCGATGTTCCTGCTGAAGGCGTGTATCTCACTGACTCTTTTAGCTGTTGCTAAGCAGACGAGGAAAAGAGTCTTTAAAGTGAGATCTTTAAAGGAGGCTGATTGTAGTGGCTCGAACCTTTCTGACATAAGGAATCTTAGTACCATGTCTAAATTCCAACCTGGTGTGGCCAAACGACGCTCCTTCGAGGTCTCAAAAGACTTAAGAAGGTCCTGTAGATCTTTGTTGTTAGAAAGATCTAAGCCTCTGTGACGGAAGACTACTGCCAACATGCTTCTGTAACCTTTGATCGTGGGAGCTGAAAGAGATCTTTCCTTCCTCAGGTATAATAGGAAGTCAGCTATTTGGGTTACAGAGGTACTGGTTGAGGATACTGATACCGACTTGCACCAGCTTCGGAAGACTTCCCACTTCGACTGGTAGACTCTAAGAGTGGATGTCCTCCTTGCTCTAGCAATCGCCCTGGCTGCCTCCTTCGAAAAGCCTCTAGCTCTCGAGTGTCTTTCGATAGTCTGAAGGCAGTCAGACGAAGAGCGTGGAGGCTTGGGTGTACCTTCTTTACGTGTGGCTGACGTAGAAGGTCCACTCTTAGAGGAAGGGTTCTGGGAACGTCCACCAGCCATTGAAGTACCTCGGTGAACCATTCTCTCGCGGGCCAGAGGGGAGCAACTAACGTCAACCTTGTCCCTTCGTGAGAGGCGAACTTCTGCAGTACCTTGTTGACAATTGAACGGGGGGAATGCATAAAGGTCTAGATGGGACCAATCCAGTAGAAAAGCATCTATATGAACTGCTGCTGGGTCCGGGATTGGCGAGCAATAATTTGGGAGCCTCTTGGTCATCGAGGTTGCAGAGAGATCTATGGTAGGTTGGCCCCATGTGGCCCATAGTCTCTTGCACACATTCTTGTGTAGGGTCCATTCTGTTGGGATGATTTGACCCTTCCGACTGAGGCAGTCCGCCATGACATTCATGTTGCCTTGAATGAACCTCGTTACTAGAGACAGGTTTAGATCTCTTGACCAGGTGAGGAGGTCCCTTGCGATCTCGTACAACGTCATAGAATGGGTCCCTCCTTGCTTGGAGATGTACGCCAAGGCCGTGGTGTTGTCTGAGTTCACCTCCACCACCTTGCCTAGAAGGAGGGACTTGAAGCTTTTCAAGGCCAGATGAACTGCCAGTAGCTCCTTGCAGTTGATATGTAACGCTCTTTGATTCGAGTTCCAAGTTCCCGAGCATTCCCGACCGTCTAATGTCGCACCCCAGCCCGTGTCCGATGCGTCCGAGAAGAGAACGTGGTTGGGGGTCAGAACAGCCAGGGGCAGACCCTCTCTGAGGTAGATGTTGTCCTTCCACCAAGTCAGTGATGACTTCATCTTCTCGGAAATGGGAATCGAGACCGCTTCTAGCGTCTTGTCCTTTCTCCAGTGAACAGCCAGGTGAAATTGAAGGGGACGGAGGTGCAGTCTCCCTAACGCAATGAACTGGTCCAGGGATGAAAGCGTCCCTATCAGACTCATCCACTGTCTGACTGAACATCGGTCCTTCTTTAGCATGTTCTGGATGCATCCTTGGGCTTGACTTGTTCTGGGGGCCGACGGAAAAGCCCGAAAAGCTTGACTGTGAATCTCCATCCCTAAGTACACTATAGTTTGGGATGGGACCAGTTGGGACTTTTCCATATTGACCAGGAGACCCAATTCCTTGGTCAGATCTAGAGTCCACTTTAGATTCTCCAGACAGCGACGACTGGAAGAAGCTCTTAGAAGCCAGTCGTCCAAATAGAGGGAGGCTCTGATGTCCGCTAAATGCAGGAATTTGGCAATATTCCTCATCAGTTTCGTAAAGACAAGAGGAGCCGTGCTTAGGCCAAAGCACAGGGCTTGAAATTGGTAGACAACCTTCCCGTAAACGAACCTTAGAAAAGGTTGGGAATCTGGGTGGATGGGGACGTGAAAGTAAGCGTCCTTTAGGTCTAAAGAGACCATCCAGTCTTCCTTCCTGACCGCTGCTAGAACAGACTTTGTCGTCTCCATGGCAAACGTCTGCTTTGTGACAAAGACATTCAGAGCACTGACGTCTAGCACCGGTCTCCACCCTCCTGTCTTCTTTACCACTGACAAGAGACGGTTGTAGAAGCCCGGGGATTGATGGTCCCGGACTTTGACTACCGCTCCCTTTTCTAGTAAGAGAGACACCTCTTGCTTCAAAGCTAGTCTCTTGTCCTCCTCTCTGTACCTGGGAGAGAGGTCGATGGGAGACGTTGCTAGAGGGGGCTTGCGCATAAACGGGATCTTGTACCCTTCTCTGAGCAACTTCACAGATTGTGCATCTGCGCCCCAGTTCTCCCAGGACTGCCAGTAGTTCTTGAGTCTGCCTCCCACTGCTGTCTGAAGAAGGTGGCAGTCAGACTCTGCCTTTAAAGGACTTGGTACCTTTCTTCTTAATCCCACGTCTCCCTTCGGCACGAGCACCTCCTCTGCTGGAGGCTCTGCCACGAAAGGGCGGAATAAATCTGGACGCTGGAGTGTCCATCCTGGGTCTAGACACGGTAGGCAAAGGGGTGGCTTTGCGGGCAGATGACGCAACCAGGTCATGCGTGTCTTTTTGAATCAAGGAGGCAGCAATCTCCTTGATCAACTCCTCTGGGAAAAGGCACTTTGAGAGAGGAGCAAACATAAGTTCCGATCTCTGACATTGTGTTACTCCAGCTGACAAGAAGGAGCAAAGGTTTTCCCGTTTCTTGAGGACCCCGGAAACGAACGAAGCCGCAAGCTCACTGGAACCGTCCCGTATGGCCTTGTCCATGCAGGACATAATGAGCATGGAAGTTTCCTTGTCAGAAGGGGAGGTCTTCCTGCTCAACGCTCCCAAACACCAATCCAAAAAGTTAAAAACCTCGAAGGCTCTGAACACTCCTTTCATCAGATGGTCTAAGTCTGAAGGAGTCCAACAAATCTTGGAGCGTCTCATGGCTAGCCTGCGGGGAGAGTCTACTAGACTTGAGAAGTCGCCCTGGGCAGAGGCAGGAACTCCCAAGCCGAGAACTTATCCCGTGGCATACCAGACGCTCGATCTGGAAGCGAGTTTCGCAGGGGGAAACAAGAATGCTGTCTTCCCAAGGTGCTTTTTGGACTGCATCCAATCTCCCAACACTCTTAAAGCTCTCTTAGACGAGCGGGCGAGGACGAGCTTCGTAAAGGCAGGCGCGGATGACTGCGTGCCTAAAGCGAACTCAGATGGAGGAGAGCGTGGGGCTGCAGAAACAAACTGATCAGGATACATCTCCTTGAACAGTGCAAGAACTTTCCTAAAGTCCAAGGAGGGAGGCGTGGTCTTGGGTTCGTCGATGTCCGTATGCGGGTCGTCAAAGTGTGCAGCGTCGTCATCATCAGAGAGTCCATCGTCTGAATACTGAGGAGGAAGCGGCAAAGGAGTAGGAATTGGCTGGTCAGCTGAGTCCGGCAGCACGGGTGCATGCGTGACTGCACTGGACGCAACGTCATGGAACTGTTGGCCAGTCTGTGAGCTGGCAACAACCATAGCAGCGCGGGGGCGCAAATCGTCTACTCCTGACTGTCTAGTCTGCTGTGGGCGAGTAGCGGTAACCACACTGGGTTGCGGAGGTTGACGCACCGCGTCAAAACAAAACAACTTAGGTTGTTGTTGTAACTCGCGAACGTCAACGGAGGGTTCCGTGCGTCGCTGAACGTCAACATGCGGCTGGCAGGGTACACTGCGCATGGGTGGCGGGACTCTCACAGCTGGAGTGCGGGAGAAGGTAGCCTCAGCGTCCACTGGACGCACAACCGTGGTTGGTTGTAGGCTAACGGGTGGTGCAGCATCAACCTTCTCCGCACGAAAGTCCTGCATTAATGACGTTAACTGCGTCTGCATGGTCTGCAGCAAAGACCACTTAGGGTCTACAGTAGCAGGTGCGGCAACAGACGGTGTTACTGCCTGTTGCGGTACCGCTTTGCCTCTCTTAGGAGGTGTGCAGTCATCGGAAGACTGCAGCGAGTCCGAACTGACCCAGTGGCTACAGCTGGGCCGTTGGACTTGCGCGGAAGGGACCGACTTGCGTTTAAGAGGCCGTGAGACCTTGGTCCATTGTTTCTTCCGAGAAACATCTTCCGCAGACGAGGAATAAATGGGCTCTCTCGTCTTCTTGTGGGTGGGGCAATCTTGGTAAGATACGTCCGAAACCACGGAGGGAACGTCTGTCCGCTGATTAAAGCCTGTCGAACCCTTTGGTCGTACGACATTGCTTCTCCCCTGGGCTTGGGAGCTTGCAAGAGGTCCCGGACTGGGAGGACGACAGGCACGAACAGACGCACCCTCAAGCGCAACACTAACACTTTCCACAACACTACCACTCACTTTGTCACTACCCACTGCACTCTTACCCTTCAACTCCTTGACGTCTGCCATGAGTTGGTTACGGTCACTCGCCAATGACTCGACTCTCTCACCCAGAGCCTGGATGGCACGCATCATATCTGCCATCGAAGGTTGTTGAGTGCTAGAAGGGGGATCAGGAGCAACCACTACAGGGGAAGGAATAGGTTGTGGGGCATGAGGAGAGGAAATATCAACGGAGCGAGATGAACTTCTCCTGACTCTATCTCTCTCTAGCCTACGTGAATATTTCAGGAATTCGAGAAAATCGAATTCCGAAAGCCCAACGCATTCCTCACATCGATCTTCCAATTGACAGGTTTTATCCCGACAATTGGAACAAACGGTGTGCGGATCGATAGAGGCCTTCGGAAGACGCCTTGAACAGTCCCTAGCACTACACTTTCTGTATTTAGGGACTTGAGAAGGGTCAGCCATCTTGAATTAGTCAAAGGGGAATTCAAAATCTATCCAAGTCGTCAACAAATAATCCAAAAATCAATAAAAGAATGCAAGGATGTATTGAAGATAACCTCTGCAAAGCGAAAGCTAATAACTAGAAATGTGTACTTCACCAAAATCTGTGAAAACCAATCCAGTAAGCAACAGCGAATTTAGTAGGTCTTGCCGGTGGCACGACAGAGAGAAAATTGGTTCTTTGTTTACACGGAGTACAGTGATACCTCGGTACTCGACCATAATCCGTTCGAGATCCGTGTTCGACCTCCGATTTGTTCGAGTACCGAATTTTTTTTCCCCATAAGAAATAATGGTATATATTCTATTCCGTTCCCAAGCACTCGAACAGGCCCAAAATATTAATAAAACGTGTACCTAAACAACAATAATTATCTAAATGTGTATGAAATTGGTCAGAAAATCCTATAAAACAATTTTAAACCATTTACTGTACTAAAATAAAACAATTTTAAACCATTTTCTGTACTGTAGTGAACATACCTTTGAGCAGCGGTTCGATGGCATACAGGGATGGATGTGGAGAGGATGGAAGGGGGAGGTTACTGCTTGGAAGGAGAGTCCCCTTCCATGATGTGGCGGGGTAGTTCTCCTTCAGGAGTTGTTTCTCTCTCCAATGAAAGGGTGGGCAGATCTATTTCAGGGGTTTCTTCTCTTCTTTGTCTCTTCTTTGGAGGAGAAACAGGCTTTGATGTAGCAGCTTTCTTTTCTTTTGTGAAAAACTGGTCTATTGTTAATTGTTTCTTCCTCCCCACGTATTTATCGGCTGCAATTTGATCCGAACTAGCTGCCTCCCCATGCCTAGTAACACGATGAATACCTGTTCTATTACGAAACTTTTCAAACCAACCCCTGCTCGCTTTAAATGTAAATGAATCACTTTCACTGGTACTCGGACTTTTCTTCACTAATTCTTCATAGATATGCAACGCTTTTTCACAAATGAACGCTTCACTAACACTTTCCCCGCCCAACTGTTTTTCTTTAATAAATATTAAAAGCAACTTTTCCATCTCCTCAATCACTTGTGGCCTTTGCTTAGTTACCGCCGTAACTCCCGTTGCAACATTCGCCTTCTTAATCATTTCTTTATGCTTTAAAAACGTAGAAATGGTCGACTTCGCCATTCCGTATTCTACCGCTAAATCGGACACTCGTACACCATTCTCATATTTCGCTATAATTTCCTTCTTCAACTCGATCGTTGTTCGCACTGTTTTCCTCTTCTCCTTCCCCTTAACACTCATTACTTTCTTGGGACTCATTATGAAAGCTAAAAAAGCAATTAAAAGCACTGAAAATCACTTAATCACAACGAATGCTGATCGCGCGTTGTCTGAGTGACGCTCTCGAGAGAACTGATGCTTCCCGAACAAGCGAGAGTGGCCGAGATGGCGCGATCATCACAAAGCCCATGCGGTCGTCACGTGTTCGGCTGGTCGAGTACCGAATTTTTGGTCGAGCACCGCAGCAAAAATTTCTCGAAAATTTTGGTCGAACTCCGAATTGTTCGAGTATAGAGTCGTTCGACTACCGAGGTATCACTGTACCTGCTCGACAGATGGCGCTGTTGATGTACACCCCCTCCTGCATAGCGATCGCTGGCGTATTTTGACCGTAGAGTTTTTCTGTCGGGCAGCAGAGCTGCAGCTTATATAATCACCGGCTAAGTTTAATATTGAAAAAAAACATTTCCTAAGGATAGACTAATGCCCAAAAAAATCTTAATTTCTCAGTTAACCAATTATTGTCCATGCAATTGAAGAAGAAACAGACCACATGAGCTTCTCAAATCTAAATCTGCTATCAAAAATCAAACCTAGATTTTTAAATGAGTTGCATTTAGTTAAAGAGACATTGTCAATGCAAATGTCTGGATGTAGATGAGCCACAAACCTGAATTTACTTACAAACATACCTTGAATTTTGTTAGGGTTCAACTTCATGTCCCATAATTTGCACCATGCACTAATTTTAGCTAGCCCTCTATTAAAGGATTCAGCTACCATAGGTGTACATTCAGGAGATGGAATTGTTGCAAAGAGTAGCCTCATCTGCATATGCAATGCGGTTGTTTTCTAGGCAAAACCACATCTACATAGATACAGCAATACGAAAAGTAATGGGTCAATAACACTCCCCTGAGGGACACCAGATATTACACTCCAATAGTCATTATGGCCAACAACATAAACTACTCTCTGTATTCTATTCTTTAAAATTTTAATAAAAAATTAAGAAAAGACCAACTTACTCCCATGTGTTAAGTTTCAAAACTTGAACCTCAAGAATAACTCGGTTAAAGGCAGCACTAAAATCGAGGTCAATCATACAAACTTCATAGTCTTCTCTAGATTTCCCCTTACTGAAGTAAACTTTCTTTTATGCTTCAAGTTTTTAAACTGATCAGTAACCATGAAACAAAATGTTTCAAAGAGGAACGATGAGGCCTTTGCACTCCTCACAACAATTCTCTTAAATCACAAAATTGTCCAAGGCACGAGAAAAGAGAATGCAGATCATGATCACACAAAAACAATTCCCTTACACAATCTACACTGTAATTGGTAACAAATTTGGCACTCACATCTTTGACACCACCAGCGTAGCTTGAAGTCTGAAGAAGGCATCTCGTCACGACTAACATGTCGACAGACTCTATTTTACTAGAGGCATTAGTACATAGGAAAGAAAGAAAATAGGAAATTTTTCCAATTCCTTGGGGTGACATCAACATACCAGGCTTCCAGATACAGAAGCAATATGAACATACGGGGAGATGGAAAAGAATACAAGAAAATCGTACAGATACACTACAAAAAAAGTCAATAAACACCTACCAGCTTTCCACAGTAGATTTCTTTGTTCGTGATTTGAGTTAAAAGATTTAGCAAAAGAGTGTGATGCCATGAGGCAATCGAGGAGGGTAAAAAGCTGACTTGAAGACAGATGGCGATACATCCCTTGGTCTTCTCTTTGTTCTCGTGAAACGTGTGTAGGGTCGTCCCCGGCCTATAAAATAATATAATTATACAAGCCAAGAAAATTGTGTGTGCTGGGTAAGTTTCTTATATAACCTGTACTACCAAAGTTTATAAACTTGAAAACTACGTTACATATTAGACTCCATATTCTTTCAATTTCAACAAAGAAAAATTTTAAGTGTAGGGAAATACTGTACAGTACTTTTTATTTTCTTTATAAGCTTATTTACAACTCTATGTTAAAATTCACAACATCCATGACTTGTTCTAGATATATAAAAATAAATTCAAGAATAACAATAGCCTAGGGTAATTCTTAAGCTGATGAGATATAATGTAGAATATTATACGGTAATAGAAGAGAGGAATTTTACCTGAGCTAGTGCGAGATTTTCTTGGTCTTCCTTTTTGCTTGTCGCAGGGAAGAAAACCACGTTGTCAATGCACTGAATTAGCTCCAACTGCACAACACAACGGATTAACAGCCCACTAAATGCTCTAGAGTCCCCATTAACATTTCCTCCACTATTCTGGAATGCAATAGTCATAAAAATTATAATTTTAAAACCTTTTACAAGGGTGCTTTTCATAGAATAAAATATTGAGCTAAATTAAAAGGACAAAGATGTAAAGTGCATTTTACAATTTGAGATAAAAAATAATTCTATACTAGGCAGATGTTAAAAAATAGGATATCTTAACTAGCAAACAATTTTAACTTCATCAGGAGAACAATGATGTCATTTTATGAATAAAATTTTCATGGGTCTTAAATCATTTCTATCACAGAAAGGTAAATTCTAATTTTCTAGAACAAAAGATATAAATTCTCCAAATATAACGCACTTTAGAGGAAGATTACACAATTTGTAACCTTACCTGATGTTGAGGATTGGATTCTGGAGGTCTCCAAGAGAGGAGAGCATGTGGTAGAGTAGAATGGAAGATATCCAGAAGGCACTGGCAAGTTTTATCCCACGTGCTCTCTGTAAATTTGGGTCCATTGCTTATCACAAGATTTTCTAGGCAATTTGTTCCTGAACGTGCGAGCTGTTCGTTATCTGTGTCGAATAGTAAAAAAAGAATTAGTATACCAAATGCTCAAAGTAATTTGATTTTGAAGAAGTAATTTTTCAATTCAATTCAAGAAATTGCAAAATATCCCAATATCAACAGACTGATATTCAAGAAATATTTTTTTCATTCAATGAGAAATTGCAATATATCCCATAACAATAATAGATTAATTATGCAACTTTTCCTGCATCAGACCTAAACAAATGAAAGTCAAACCAATTGAAAGCCTTTCACAGAATAATTTTCTAATTTGAGAAATAGCAAAATGTCCCAATATCAATAGTCTGATATTGAAGAAATAATTTATCAATTCAATTAGAGAAATTCCAAAATATCCCAATAACAATAATAGTTTAATCATGCAAGTTTTCCTGAATCAGATGTAAATCAATGAATGCCATTCACAGCTGTTCATGCACTACTTTAAAATCACTTCAATTATCAATACCAGATTTTATCAGGCCTGAATCAAATATTGCAATATTGGGTAACCTGAAAATAAACTTGGTACACCTCAGCTTATCAGTTTGTTTAGGGTGTTTGGCACCTTGATTGGTGGGAAAATTGGAAAAGTAACAAAAGCTCTACTGTATGGTAAAGCCAACAAGAAGAAGATAATTTCTAACCAAATAAATAATGTCTGAAAAGTTTAAAGGCTCCTGTTATTTATTAGCTTATGAACTTACCTTGCTGTACACACCAGTGAAGCTGAGTATATAAGTCTTCCAATAGGATGGGACTAAGGACTTCAAAGTACTGAGTAAACACATCCACAATGGAATACAGCGCGTGATTGCAAGTCGTGGTCATCCATTCATTTTTCTGTAAGTGGTGTTTGACATATAGTAATGCAAGTTTTTTCTTGATCATACTATAATAAAACCAATTAATTCATTCCTAGAATAGATGGACAAACCTTGAAACTTACCACATATGCAAATAATTTAAGAAAATAAGTTTGTCTCTTCAAATAACCATGGTGTATAACAGTTCACTTCAAAATAAATTCACATACAATACATCTAGACTTATTTTGAATACAGAATTCTTTTAAAAAAATAGGTTAAAATTCTTATAAATCTATAATGTGCCTACATAATGCATAATATTTGACAGGAATCAACCTAAGTTAATTGTTAGCATTAGTTACTATCATTCCTCCTGAAACTACCCCAAATTAATGCTGTTAGTTGATATTACTGCATAATGAATAATGTGCCGACTGCAATTTAGCCTCTACATAGGGTTGCCAGATTAGAAATCCATGACACTCTTGAAATTTTTCACCATATATATAAATTCATACCTACATGCATAGTCAGGCCAATATATTATAAAACATAGTGATAATTATCACAAGTGAAAAACATAAGCACAAATTTTTATGGGGTATAAAGACAACTAAAAAAAAATAATTTTGAAAATTCATAATCATTGCAAACAATAAAAAAATTAAAAATGGAATAATTTGGAAAATTGATAATCAATAAAAACTATACAGAAACCAAACTACCTTTCTTTTCAT
This sequence comes from Palaemon carinicauda, assembly GCF_036898095.1. NCBI lineage: Eukaryota > Metazoa > Arthropoda > Malacostraca > Decapoda > Palaemonidae > Palaemon > Palaemon carinicauda. Next base: position 107,651,223 of record NC_090744.1, on the reverse strand, counting down.
TTGCAGCATAAAGTATAAATGAAAATGAGAAATTTACATGAACAAAAACCGAGTTCCAATCTTTATGCTGTAATTATATATCTCTGATGATTTTGCTATTTTCAATAAGTCCTTGTACTCTAGCACCTGCCTATAAATTTTTTCACACTGAAAATTAAGGCTCCAGGTGCATTGTGAAATAGCTTATAAAGAAGCCACATCGAACTTGTTCCTCTCATCAGTCTACTGGGTATTCAAGAGTGAGAATACACATTCAGCATTAGCATTATGAGTTGGAATGCTAAATAAGTACTAACATAAAATTAAAATCCCTAGATACTGTTGTTAAATTTCATCATACAAAGTTTTAACTGAGAAATATTATTAGGTAGTAAAAATAAAATATTATGATGAGCTAAAATAAGGACAATAAAGGTGTCCCAGAAGGTTCAATGCCAGACAGGAGACTAAATGATCAAATCTGGGACATCCTGGAAAAAAGGAACATCTGGCAACCCTAGCTCTATAAAATAGCCCATAAAGAGAATTCAGTGTGCAGTATTAGTAGTTAACCATGCAATATGATGTTTACTAAACCCTCTTAAATATTTCCAACATGCAGGAAGTACGCTGTGAAATTATATCACCTTACATGCCTCCTACTTTGCCTATAATGTGAACTTCTTTACATCCCCTAAATTATTTCTCTTGTAATTTAATACAGTACTGCAAAAGTCGTGGATATCAGCATTAAACAAAACATGGGACGGACTCAAACTTAACACACATACATAGAAGGCATTCCACACACCATCACCAATTATTCTACTTATAAAAAAGTATGAGGAAACCCAGTATACCTGTACCTCAAAACCCTTTAAAACTCACCATCACCAATAAAGTTTTATTGTAACATAAGAAAAACACAAAAGATTGAATAGAAAATTAATTTGGGTTTAACCGACCTCACCACTGACAACTACTTCAGATACATCATAAACAGGCAGAGGAGATGAGAGTATATAATTCCAGCTTTTCCCCGGTTTTCTCATTGTAATAGACATTACAAAACATTTATGGATGCGAATTGGGTACTTTATGTCCTTTCTAATAATAATTAAATATATGATGTTTTGTGAAAACCACTGTTCCTTTGCACAATATGTGAAATAATTCAAATTCTTGAAAGAACCGGGATGACAGCACCCACAAGTAACTCAAGTCAATTCAAATCCAGAAACTCATACAAACACAACTGAACTTTGTTACCACACCATCAAAGAAAATCTTACAAGTGTGTATTCCCAGAAGACTTAAGATATTTATATAGATTCCCAACACCTGGAAACAGATCATGTGTAGGGAGCTCAGCATAAATTTTTTTATAAAAAAATAGAAAGTATTGTTTAAAACAGTTGAAAAAATCAATTACTTCACCATTATTTTTCTACCATTGCAATATCAAAACATGACAAATTCGAAGATAATTTGTATTTTTCCTAACCATACAAACCTTAGCTATTTACAAAGGGTATTACTTTTAGCGTAGCTGAAATGGCGAGCCATTAGAATTTAACGAGGGTGTATTACCCCCGCGCTAGTTAGCGGGGGGGGTAGGGGAGTGGTAGCTAGCTACCCCTCCTCCCCCTCACACACAGGTGAATACTCACTTTCACTTAGAGGTAGGACTTGTCTTGGGGGACAGGGCTGGCGGGCAAATATGTGTAAATAGCTAAGGTTTGTATGGTTAGGAAAAATACAAATTATCTTCGAATTTGTCATTTGTTCCGTAACCGAAATACAAACCACGCTATTTACAAAGGGTGACTTATCCCTTAGGAAGGGTGGAAAGTCCCCAGCCATACTGGCTTTGGCTTTACCCGGGGACTCAGAATCCGAGTGAGTCGCACTCGAGAAAAGGAGTCCTTGCACCTCACAAGTTCCTTGCTCCGCAAGGAACCATGTGGCCTACGTAAGCTTGTGTGTGAAGGAAGAAGTGTGACCCGTCCTAGGCAGTTGACCTGGAGTTCCAGAAGGAACTCTGGGTTAGGACGTTTCCAATACCACCTCGTCAGGGTATGGGGGACGCGACAGTATTGACTCAATACTCGGAACACAAGGAAGCATGGTTTACCTGCAGAGGTTCGAGGTCAGCTATGCAGAGACCAGGATGCTGCTTCCCCGTAGAGGGGATGATGAAGAAAGAAGTGAGGGCCAGACATACTTCTTTCGTTCATGCAGACTAAAACCTGATAACAATGCCCTCAACCTTCTGCTACCTGTCCAAAAAGGAGCCTGAGGTTAGACCAGCTGTTGTGTAGCCACCACAGAGCGATAGAAAACGTATCGAGACTCCTGTGGGTCACGCCCTGCAGGAAGCGGGCTGCGAAGGTCATCAGACGCTTCCAGACTCCAGCTTGTAGCACCTGCGTCACAGAGTAGTATTACTCGAAGGCGAGGGACGTTGCGATGTATCCAACATCGTGCTGTAGGGCGACGTGACGGGGGAGGGTCTGAAGACAGGTCGAGATGAATGTCCTTGAGTCCGGGCTGAAGAGGTATACTGGTGACTCTCCCCCCATGTCCTCCTTGTGTTCCCAAATTGGCTGCAACTGAGGACAAACTGCAGCTGTTCCCAGCACTAACCTCTCGATTCCTTACTGGCAAGAAAGAGAAGGTCTTGGGACATCAGACACAGAATAGAGACTCTAAATCTTGAATGAATCGGACCGAAGGGCCGGGACCCTCAGATTCTGAGTCTAGCCAACAACTCAGGAGCGAGCCTGAATGTTGCCTTCCCCTCTTCCTTAGAAAGGGGGGAGTAGTAAGAGACCAAGAAGATTGCTTACACACTGGCCGTGGCCAGAGTGAGCAGAAGACCCAAGGCGGAATACAATCCGAGGCCTGTCGTAAAAGGGTCTTGAGAAGATCTCTTAAAGGACTAAAAGTCCGAGCCATGCTCCAAGTTGGAGGTCTTCCTCCGACTAGGGCAGGGACGATCGTAGCTTCGCATGAGCGAGGATAGATCCAGCGGGCAGGAAAAAGTTATTCCTTTAAGCCTGAAGGTCAGGGAAAGGCTGAGCGACAGGCTTCATTGCCGAGAGCGGAAAGGAGTTTCCTCCCGCCGAAAGGCAATAAGACCGTTATTGCTGGAGAAGAGGCCTCAAGGGAAGAGGTATATCTCCCACGGCACCAACCACCTTAAACTCTTCACTTTGCCTGGGAGACCCCTGTGGATGACTATCGCAGATGACGCGACCTCCGTACCGTGACTGTAGCGGGTTGTCTCTTCTAGAGGAGGAAGCGTAGTGTCTCCAGGTATAAAGCCGAAGCGACGCCCCGGTTCGGGAGAGATGTCGCAGTGTGGTTGCTTGAGTAGTCTGCGCCGTGGGAGAAGCTCTCCCGGGAGTTCCGTCAGGGGAAGCAGAGGGTCCAGAAACCGTTCTGCGCATAGTCCCAGTGGAGCTCTCCCATTGAAAGGTTGACAGACAACCTGGTCTTGTTGAGACCCATTGTCCGCAGACAAAAAGGAGGGAAGACGCAGGCGTCGAAGTTGTCCCACCATCACCGGAATGCATCTTGCCAGAGTCTCGGGGTCTGAGACTGGGGGGAAGACTAGCGGAAGCTTGAGGTTCCAAGCTGTCGCGATCAGGTCCCCCAGACCAGCACTTGCTGGTTACCCAAGGTCAAAGACCCCTAGGTACACTCTCTCTATGAGGCTCTGCTCGGATAATCTGAGAGAAACATTCCCCTGCCTGGAATGAGAGAGCCGATGGTGGTATTGAGAGAATCTCAATCATCCCGGTATCTCTACTGCAAGATGTGAAGGTGTGAAAATGCATCCCCTGCTGGTTAGAATGAGGTCGACGCGCAACGGGGCGACTCGGCAGGAGCTGTAGGATCTGAAGAGGGGCCAGACTAAGGCCCCTAAGCCTGCCTGAATGATGGAGAGGTATCCTTCAGGTCTTGACCATAGGCCTGGACCGGAACATGCCCCCCCCCCCCCCCCTTTCCTTTGACGAGTCCGAGAACCGCATCAAGAATGTGGGGAAAGGACGAGAATATCCACTACCATCAAGAGGCTCCATAGGTCAACACCCATTGCAGGTCTAATAGTTCCGCTGGTCCCATAGGGCCAGGGAGTCCGGTTAAACATTGCCTGAAGCCACCGGAACTTGGATCGCCCCACATGGAACTTATCCTGAGGCGACCGTTCGGACTATAGACGGGTCAATGAGGAAAGAAGAACTAGGAAACGTTCTAAGGTAGGGCTGAAAGCTCTGCTTGACTGAGAACAGGTACTGCGACTCTCCTCAGTCTTGCCACAGTCAACCGAAAGGAAGGCTCGGAGGATGTGGTAACAGAATCTGGCGTCCCCAGGTGGTCACCCATCCAAGTACCGACGTTGCTTAACCTCGCTGGACGGACGAGAAGCGGGGTTTCCAATGTGGTAAGGCGGTTGACTCAATATCATGGCCAGATACTCCAGATGTTGAGGCAGAGGAAGAGAAGGCTCCAAGCAAAATACCATGAGCCCACACTCATGGTAAGCATCCGGAAGCTTGTCCCGGCGCTGAAGAAGGTCGAAACCCGAGCCCACCGGAGTTGACCAGCCCTCCAAACAGCAGAGGAGGCGGAAGCCTGCACCTGAGCGGCCAAGAGGAAGGCAGGGAAAGTTCTCTGGGGGAAACAAACCTGCTATGCCACGGCGGGATAGGCACACTGCATCATAAGCAGGAATACTTGCAGTCAAGGCTGAATTCGACGAGCACCCTGGAAGATGGATGGAATGGAAACTGAAAGTACCCGTCCTTCCGATCCAGGGTTTAAGGAGTCCTGTCGCCTCGTTACCAGTCTGATCGATTCTGCTGCTCTACGCTGGCCGAAGTTTGTTCGACAAACTTGATCAGGGCTGAGAGGTCGACTATGGACATCCCCTCTCAGATCCTTCCTTACAAGAAAGGATCGACTGAGGGGGCCGGGGGTGAAGCCGTCAATGATCCTAAGGAAGACCTTCGCCTAAGGTATGGATCATTCTGCCCAACCGGGCAACTCTGCTGACGCTATGGCATAGAGGTTCAGAGACACTGAATTCGCTGACAGAGACGGCAGGCGCGATATCCTTGGCTACTCACAGAGATTGTGCGGGAATGGGCATCGGGAAGCTGTCATTCGGATGAGTAACCTTAAGCATCCTCCCAGCGAAAAACCTGCAATCCTAGAGTTCGTGAACTCCTTTTAGGACTATGCCCTCCCGGGGGAGTCTCCCGTGCCATCTGTTCCTGACAGGAGGAAACTGCAATTGGACACCTTGTCCCAGTTGTCGTAGCCGATAACTTAGGCCGACGTGGTTGAAAAAAAAGGGCGCTGGAGCCCTGCAGAGTCTGGAAGAAAGTGCCTTGGAGGAGTTAAACCGGAAGTCGATTTACTCCGCACAGCAGCTGTCTAAGTCTCTGTCCTTGGGCACAAACAAACTCTTCTCAAGGATGGAAGGGTGTCTGAGGTCGTCGACCTCCACAGGTGAGACACCCGAAGGAAGCCCTCAGTCAGCGCGTCCAGATGGTACAACATCGAGCTTGTCCACAAGTTAGATACTTAACGACGAAAGGCCAAGGTGCCTGAGCTCGAGAGGAGGAAAGTACCCATGATCTTCCTGTAGCTTCCTTGAACCAAACCTCGGGCCGTAACCGAGGAGGGAAAGAACCTGGTAAGCTCCCAGAGGAAGAGGTAAGCAGTCACCCCTTGTCCGATGGAGAAATCTCGAACGGAAAGCCCCCCCCGCCAAAAATCCTTCCTGGAAATGACGGGGAAGGGCTAACCCAGGTTCAGGAATAGAGGAGTGTTGCTCAGATCTCCCTTAAGTTTCTCCAATTCTTGCAAGTGCCATGCTCTGTGTTTACGGGGTGAGGCAGTGTTCTGGAAATACGCTCCAGAAGAACTCGCCAGGCTGGTCATGCTGCGAAAACCCCATTGGGAATCGTGGTCGCAATTGCCCTGGAGCTCGCGCGACGGGAATTCCTGGTGGTCGGCGAGCGATAACCCATAGACGAGCAATGGATACTGCAAGAAATAAGCCGACATTTGTGCGAAGAAACACTGTAGGTTCGCGCGACGGAACAACATCCGTCTGCGCGATGGAAAAAACCGTTGGTTAGCGCGTGGGCGAACATTGGAGAGCATGAGCGTAGACGTGCAGGCACGTGGGCGTGTGGGCGCGCAGGCGAGTGGTCGCGCGGTTGCACGGGCGAGTGGTCGCGCGGTTGCACGGGCGAGCGGTCGCGCGGTTGCACGGGCGAGCGGTCGCGCGGTTGCGCGGTTGCGCGGGCGAGCGGTCGCGCGGTTGCGCGGGCGAGCGGTCGCGCGGTTGCGCGGGCGAGCGGTCGCGCGGTTGCGCGGGCGAGCGGTCGCGCGGTTGCGCGGGCGAGCGGTCGCGCGGGCGAGCGGTCGCGCAGGCGAGCGGTCGCGCGGGCGAGCGGTCGCGCAGGCGAGCGGTCGCGCAGGCGAGCGGTCGCGCAGGCGAGCGGTCGTGAGGGTGGGCAGGTGGATGAGAGCGATTCCGAGGCGGCGAACGCAAGCGTTAGCGCGATGGCGAGGAAACGCGCTGCCGCGTGGGCGAGGAGGACCGCTGGCGATATGGATCAACAAGCGATCGGTGGTGAGCTGGTGAGCGCTAACGCGCAGGTTGGCGATGGCGCGTTGTGTTATGCCGACGCAATGGTCGAGCAGTATGCGCAGGTGAGCGATCGTGCGTTGGCGAGCAGTATGTGAAGGTGAGCGATCGCGAGCAGTGATCAGCATGCGCCGGGTCGCGCGATGGTGATCAGTATGCGCAGGGTCGCGTGATGGTGATCAGCATGCCAGGGTCGCGCGATGGCGATCAGCATGCGCAGGTTGGCGGTCGCGCGATGGCGATCAGCATCTGCAGGTGGGCGATCGCGCGATGGCGAACAGCATACGCAGTTGAGGGTCGCGCGATGGTGATCAGCATGCGCAGGGTTGAGCGATGGCGATCAGCATCCCCAGGTGTGCGGTCGCGCGATGGCGATCAGCATCCGCAGTTGAGGGTCGTGCGATGGCGATCAGCATCCGCAGTTGAGGGTCGCGCGATGGCGATCAGCATCCGCAGGTGAGGTCGCGCGATGGCGATCAGCATCCGCAGTTGAGGGTCGCGCGATGGCGATCAGCATCCGCAGTTGAGGGTCGCGCGATGTCGATCAGCATCCGCAGTTGAGGGTCGCGAGATGGTGATCAGCATCCGCAGTTGAGGGTCGCGCGATGGCGATCAGCATCCGCAGTTGAGGGTCGCGCGATGGCGATCAGCATCCGCAGTTGAGGGTCGCGCGATGGCGATCAGCATCCGCAGTTGAGGGTCGCGCGATGGCGATCAGCATCCGCAGTTGAGGGTCGCGGGATGGCGATCAGCATCCGCAGTTGAGGGTCGCGCGATGGCGATCAGCATGCGCAGGTGAGCTAGTAGCTGGCGAACCATGTTCCTTCAGAAGTGTTGGAGAACGTTGGCGTGCCGGCTGTAACACACGTGGGCGATCCGGAGATCGCTGACGAGCTGATGATCGCTGGCGGGCTGATGATCGCTGACGAGCTGATGATCGCTGGCGAGCTGATGATCGCTGACGAGCTGATGATCGCTGACGAGCAGAAGGCTACGCGTGGAAGCCTGCGCAAAGAAGGAGAGTCCTTGACCCCGACCTGAACCGAAGTTCTAGATCGCGAGGGCGAACGTGGGCGCACAGGGCGCGTAACAGGAACCAACAGGAACCGCAGGGAAGATCATCTTGAAAGCGCCGACGAACAGGAGAGCGCTGATGAGCAGAAGGGCGCGCAGGGAAAACCTGACACGCAAGGGAAGAACCCCCGTGGGGGCAACCCTTTGCCCCGAAGGGATCGTTGTCCGCCGGGAGACTGATGTCCGCCGGGAGACTGATGTCCATCGGAAGACCGCTGTCCGTCGGGAAGACGAGATCAGACTGCTGTCCATCTGCACCAAGGCGGAAGATCGAGAAAAAGGAGTTGTAGGCTGCAAACGGAGATCCAAAAAGGCGCCTCAAGCACCCTTATAGGGAGATGAGAGGCCCTTACGGCGAGGGAGAGCAACAGCAACAGAAGAAACCTCCGAAGAGGAGTCTCTATGAGTGTACTTTCTCGCGAACGAAAGAGAAACACTTCGTGGAAGAGACTGGTCAGCCAGTGACCTAAAAGGAGCAATCCTCCGAAGAGGAGCTCCTGCAGTTGCCCAGCCCCTTGAGCGAAACTGCAGGTGCGACCGCTCAGCACCAAGAGCATAGTCGCACGAAAAAAAGGCAAGAGAAGAACCCCCCAAAAGGGGAAAAACTCAAGCCTGGACAGGAAAAACTTCCCTCGGAAGGAAAGTTATCCGCCCAAGGAGGCAAGCCTCCTGAGAGTTCTAAAATGAACTGGAGAGCTGTCCGTCGTCACGGGAGTACTACCAGTAGAAGGAGACACGCCCCTGACGAAAATACAAGGGGGGAGGCAGCAACAGCCGAATCCCCAGGACTCAACCAGACAGCTCACACCGTTGCTATATTACAGAAACGAACTAGATCGGTAACTGTAAAAAAATAAAACAAATAATATTAGTACACATTCATTCCCCCGGGAAGGATCCGAAGAGGAATCCCGAGGGAAAGGAACAAGAATTACACAACAGGCACGTGCCCTCACAACCACTTACACTCGCGGAAGGAGAGCTGTAACCAAAACAGAATTATAACAATTATAATTATGTAACTATGTAATTATGTAATTTAAAAATGAATGAACACTAAAGAAAGAACGAAAACCCCGAAAGGAATCGTTCTACAAGCTGAAAAACAAAAAAAAACAACTACAATTAGATTCATAACTAATTGAGACAAACGTACGGCGTAGCAACCCCCCACACGGAAGGGAAGCTAGGCTACAAGGGCGTAGTAACAGGTAGTAAAAGGGTGAACGACCTCAAGAGAGAGAGAGAGAGAGAGAGAAAGACATAAGTCAAACTCGAACGCCACCCATAAAAATACGCCGTGGTGGCCTAACTGCCGAGGCCTCCACGTAGATATCGTACACTACACACACACATCTGAAAAGGAAACTTACTTATTTCTATACTCAAATATATATACAAACATGAAAACATGTTTACATATATATTGAGTAAATGAAAAGTAAGCGATTAAGTAAAGACAAAACAGACAATGGCTGCCAAGCGAGGACCAAGACAGAGACGTCTGTCACAGTCCGAGCCAAAAGTGAAAGTGAGTATTCACCTGTGTGTGAGGGGGAGGAGGGGTAGCTAGCTACCACTCCCCTACCCCCCCGCTAACTAGCGCGGGGGTAATACACCCTCGTTAAATTCTAATGGCTCGCCATTTCAGCTACGCTAAAAGTAATACCCTTTGTAAATAGCGTGGTTTGTATTTCGGTTACGGAACAAACTAGTATTAACATTCATTAAAAAATTAACCGCTTCATCATAGTTGGATTTTTCCATTTAGTCTCTCCCAACATTTGTGATATAAACTCTCATGAGGCTGTATTTTCTGTTGGGTATTTGACACCAATTCTTTCATAATGAAGTATATACAGCAATAAACCTAAAACTATACAAATGCCTGATGAAATGAAAGCAATATATTCGTCAAAAAAATTGAGGTCCCCTACCCAAGGTGAATATAATTTTTACTTTTGTTAAAATACGTATTAACTTTTGGACTTTTCACCTAATAACCTTAATGTTCTTTCTGCACTTGAAAGTGCTTTTCCAAATCATTAATAAGGATATAACATTGAAACTTGTTACATAACTTAGAAATATGTTATAAAACAATGAAATGAGGCCGATTTTTCCAATTTCTGTTTCCTATTTTTTTTCTTAAATTAATTAAATTAATTAAATTAAATTTTTATTTGACCATAATGAAAAAATTCATATCTGGCAAAAACATTACTTTTATAAAAAAAAAAAACTACATATCATTGAAGGTCTATATCAAGTCTATATAGGGTAGAAATCCCAGATCTTAGTAATAATTATAAAGGGAGGCGATAGAATTTGAAAAATGCTAGTTTTCAGGATAAATCACCCTGGTGTCGCAAAACCGAAGGTCAGAGGCAAAAATCCTATGCAGCTTGTGCATGTCGTAAGTCCTATCATTAAAAATCGGCATTAGCCGGCCAGCCCCCTTAAAGTTTTCAAAATGTAAATGGTCCCAACAACCATATTCTTGTCTACAACAAAATTTCTTATATCAAAATATAGTCTCTATTTTTTTATCAATATAGTGAAAAAAAAAAATAGAATTTTCAAAATTTGGTTACTAGTAGGTATTAAGTAGGAAAAGGTAGTTTCTGCTATGGCATTTTAACCATTTTGAGAACTTTAAACTTTTTTTTCTGAACTTTTTTGACTTCACATATTGAAAAAGAAGTTGCTAATCTCATTACTTTCAATATTCAATAATTTTAACTATTTATTAGAAGCAGGTAGTAGCTGCTACTAGTCAATAGTAGTAGATTTTCAGAAATATAACATAAGAGCAGCTATTCTCTTATCAATGCAACAATCATGATCCTTGTCACTCCAAAATCAATATTAATAAACATTGTGTTGTTAGCTAGTAGCTAATATCAATAATAGTTACTAGTAGCTAACATTAACAATAGTTACTAGTAGCCAATATTAACAACAGTTACTAGTAGCTACTCTCAACAATAGTCACTAGTAGCTACTCTCAGCAATAGTTACAATTAGCAATAGTACTAAACACGAGTAAGAGACTTCCTATTTAAATCTTTCATTATAATCCATATTCCCCCTTATATTATTCTTCAATACCACCCTCTTGCTACTAGTAGCAATAACTACTAGTAGCAATAATCACTATTAGCTACTAAAAGCAATAATTACTGGTAGCTACTAGCAGCAATAGTCACTAGTAGCTTTTGATAGAAACAGTGCTAAACATGGGTAAGAGAATCGCATTATTAAATTACCATTACTATCCTGTCCTCAAATTGGCTATTTATCAAAATAATTTTCATTGCTACTAGTAGCTACTGATTTGGCTCTAGCTGTGACATCCTCATAACCTCAGAGCGAGGGAAGAACCTTACTTTTCCATCTTAGAAATCGCCCAAACTAATACGATGGCTCGGCAAAGCATTTTAAACCTTATATTTGGAGTGTTAAGCCTATACTTATATAGTGGACGGATGTCCTTCAAAATTTTTTATATGAAAGCTGATTAAGGAAAGAAGCTTTTGCCACCATAAAAAGCATTGTAAGGGGTTGTGGAGAATCTTCCTATTTGTTGCACAAGCCTCATTTGTCAATGATATCAGCATGTAAGCCTTTAATTTTTAAGTGCCAGCTATCAATGCTATCTTGATTTAATACCATGAATTACTAGCGGTTATCTATTAGTAAAGTATTCAGCAACTAAGCACCTTGCCTATCATTATTTTTACCGCTCCGTGTCTAAAATCACTCATGGATTTAGGGCCTAAAATAAAGCAAAGTAATTGAAGGGAGATACTGTATTAACAAGAGCCAAGATTTCCAGCTATGCGATTCCATTGCTTTATTACTTAAATTAAAGAGGGCTTTCCTGGATAAGAAATTAAATATTGTACAGTAATCAAGAGTGAGGTGACTGGAAAAAGTTGACATGTATGAAGCTGAGCTCCCCCATACACATTAGTAAAGAGGAACATATTAGTTAACATGCAGTTATAATAGCAAGGTCTTTAGCTTAGTTTACTCCAGCGACCGAGGCTTTTGTAACGAGGAAACACCAACCTCAGTCTGCCTCTCGCTTAACTCCACTGTGCTCTGTGATAAAAGGAAAATAATCATTAAGTAATTGAAACTGAGGAGTAAATTATTCATTTCCCCACCACCTTAGTATCCGAGAGGGTTATAATCAAACGGCTACTGTAACAGCTTAATGCATAGTATTAACTAAAAAGGAACATAAATTCAAAGAAATTAATTAACATAATTCCAAAGTCAAAGGTAACTGATAAAATAACAAAAGCAGCAATTTCTTTAATGCAAAATGCCTTTACTGATACAAGTAATGTAAAGCTAAAATAAAATAAAATCACCCACCTCTGTCTGCTGCTCGGGAAGCTTCATATTGTCAAATATTCTGAAGACTATCTGGAACAGATCTTTCCACCAGTGTGATGCATACGAGCCTCCGTAATTTTTCACAACCTGCAAGCACATTAAAATGAAATAAATTTACCAATGTTCCAAAAAATACAACACAATAAATCATGGCAAATGCTAAGAGATATTAAACCTTATATAGTAAAAGCAATGACGACTAGAAACCTTGAATTCCCCATCAGGAAACTTCATCTTACACTTATCCAAGGATTATGGATAATCAGAAAAATACACAAATTAGGGATTCTTTCTTTGCTATTCTGCTTTTCTTATTCCTTGATCATATGTAACTTCATTTTCTTTAATAGACAGATGTATTTTTTCAGCAACAAAACGCTCACTAACATTTGCGGTGTTACAATCATACGTATGGTGATCAAATTTCAAATGGCATAGCTACCAAAAAAATTTAATCACAAAAAATTTTAATCAAATAAATCTTTTTTTGTCTTCAATCAAAATGCATTCTCTCGTCATTTTGTAAATAAAACCAAATATGCAGTAAGTATTTTTTCGTGGACAAGGAAAAATTTGCCTTATACGAAAATAAGTGAATAGAGATAATGTTTGTTTCCTTGATGAGAATTCATACTGCACTGTATATCAGAAGTAAATTAATATTCTTGACTTCAATTCACCATTAACTATTATACTGCCATAATATTAAACAAGCAATTCAAAGCTCTCCATAACAAGTGCAAAATAAAAAAATTTGCATAGACATCCTTCAAGTAATATTTCTTAATGACATTAAATTACCAACCTCAAATAACACGGTCAACGCCCTAGTTCTGACGTCCAACTTGCAGCGTGTGATGATGCACGAAAGTTCGAACAAGATGGGGAACCAGCCCCTCACCCATACTCGATCTTCTGAACAAACAGTTATGTCTTCTATGTTGTGATCACGAAATACCTGCAAATTTCATTGTAAGTTTTATAAAGTAAATGAAAACTGTTAATTGGTGAAGATAACCTTTTAAGGAATACAACCTGATAGAAATTAATATATTCAACTTTAGACATGAACCTCATCAAATAATATGATTCTCTTTTAAAATAAATATTATAGGCAAAGTCAAATGAAGTCATCATCCAGCTTATCCTACCTGTGGTTTTTCATCCACATATCTTGCACAATCCCTGATGAGTGATATCGCTTCCATGCTAGTGTCTGGGAAACATGCATTGCATGCAAATTCGCTTAGGCACTTAACAGAATCTTGAAAAGAATCTATGACGGTCATGAAATGCTTTTGGTAGATTTGAGCTGAAAGATAGAAAAAAAAAAGTCAAATCAGGCTAACTGAAAACACTGCTTGATACTGAAAGCTCCTATTAAAATATTTTCTTATCAGTGAGAAGCCATCTCCAATATTACAACAAAACATTTCTTGATTTGTATGACATATGAACTAGTCTACTGCAATAACTTCCCCAATAAAAGCTACACAGCAAAACAAGATTTCAGACCATATATCTAAGACGCAGCATTCATTTACATTTGTTTTTATCATTTTCTTATCTAAAACAATAACTTTTCTCATTCATGATGCTAATTAAAAACTACAATATAGCTAACAACTGCAATTATTCTTCCTTCAACACTTACCAAAATATTTCCATTCGCATAACAAGCAAGTGTTACTTACATATGATTTCTTTTGTAGTTTCGAACGCAAGTTCAACAATATTTTCATCAAGATCAGATGCCGCTAGGTGATACACACTAAATATATTCTTCCAGCCAGATTTGATGTTCTTTGCTTGGGAATTGACCATCTGTGTGATGCATCTAACCACCATATCTTTGATTACCGGAGACCTGATAACAAAGGAACAAAAATATTCTGAGTTACAATATTTTCACCCACTAAGAAAGCTTTCAGCCCTTTAACCCTTTTACCCCCGGGGTTTTTGGAAATTTCCAACCCTTAAGCCCCAGGGGGTTATTTTTTTCCCAGCACATTTTGCAGTATATTTTCTTTAAATTGCTCTAACAGTCTTAATTTTTGTCATAGAGAGGTCAGGTTGGTCTCATTCTCTTGGAAAATGCCTGAATTTTCTCAAAAAATTATCAAAAAATATTAAAAACAAATTTTTATAGCATTTTTTTGCAAGGACGTACCGGTACGTCCATGGGGGTAAAGGGATGGCTTTTGTGAAACGTACCAGTACGTCCTTTGGGGGTAAAAGGGTTAACATATCCCAAGTCTACATGGATTAAAGGTTTCAATGACTCCTCTATTCACTCTTTTGGTTATTGAATTTAATGGATGATAAGTTTTAATGTCGTTATTTCTTTGCTAAATATATTCACCCTTATTCTGGAAGCATATTATAAGTTCATTACTAAACTAACCTATTTTTCTTCATTATATGTTCAAATGGACGCAAAAATTCTTTCTGGAAGCGGAAGTTTGAGAATTCACCCTTCTCGATGAACTTCATTGATAATTGCCGCAGGGAATCTACAGCAAACACAGCAATATCTTCATTTGGATTGCAGCCAACCTTATTGAAGTGTTCACCTAAGACCTGTTACCAAAAAAAAATATTACTCCATTTTCATAAATTAATCACATTCATATGATTAACGCTAAAAAATTTTGAATCTCCAATCCTTTATGAATATCATGAAACTTCAAATTAAAAATTCAGCTAGAGAACACTAACCTCCCATATTCTGGACCACTGCAATCTAATACGGCCCATATTGTAGTAACTAATCTCGACAATTTTTTGCAAAGAGAACATGCGTGGAGATGGCGCCGCTAATTCCTCCAAGGAAACTGAACACAGCGCTCTAACAAAATGGACGACGGAGTCTCCATCTAACCTTGTGGATCCGGTGAATATTCTGTCTACTGCCACAACAACACTTTGTGATGAGGTTTCCCCCATAGATTCTTTTATATGAGCAAGCTTCTTCTGTTCCCCTGTAACTGTAATGTAACAAAACTTTTAATCAGTATCACCCACATCACCAAAAAATAAATGTTACCAAAAAAATTAATTAAAAAAAAATAAAAAATAAATAATTATGATTTCATTCACATAATTACAGAGATGCAACTTCAAGAGACAAATTTAACATGAAAAAAAAAATGATGATTCATAACAAATTATTTGACTTTATACATCCACGTGAATCCTCTAACAATATAGTAATGAGATTACTAAAACTCACTGAATTCAGGAAAAGCATCGAGGAAGTTTGAAGTTTCGTGAGGCATTTTGAGTCCAGAGTCTTTAATGTACTGCGGTTTAACTCCTGTCCCAATTAACTGTGCCAGTTCCAACTGACTAATACACTTCAGGATCTCCAACCATGATTTCCCTAAGTAATTACCTACAAAGAAATAAGTTCAATTACAACTGTTATCATATTAAGCTCGTACAGTATGCAGGCCATACAAATATTTGTGATGAATAAATACTTGCATAAAATCACCTACTTTTATAAGTACACCTATTAGTAACTTCAGACTACTGAAATTACGATAGATATAGGTTTATGTTAGCAGATCAAAACCTTTTGTTTAAGAAGTATAAAATCTGAAACACCTGTCCTAATAGTTATATGCTTCATCAAAACCCTATTATTTATATATGACCACAATCATTATCTTTGAAATGTCTACAAATGTGGGCCAATACAGTATGTGTGATGGGTTTGTATTGCACAGAATAAACTAAATTTATTTCTTCAAAGCCCATCATTCATGCCAATCCCAGGACAATGATAAACAGTATTGAGTTTTCAAGTCTCGCAAAAAGATTTCCGTATGATGCTACTATGAAAATTCTAAGAAATCAAGGAATAAAAGTATAGATGAAGATCTTAATCTATGAGGAGTTCAGGCAAACATTGTAAGATAATGGAAAATACAAAGACATCATTTCCAATTTAACACGATAAAGGGAAAGACTAAAAATTATCTTTATAGTGATGATAAAATTTACTAGGTGAATAGAATTACATAACTGTACATACCATCTGTATGTGCCACAGTGATAAGGGTTTTGATACAGTCGACATTCTTGGCCTTCATTTCGGTAAGCGGAGAATTGGCGGTAAGAAGAGTAAAACGGGCGAGGCACTGAACAAATGCATCTCTCTCAAGCTTCATGAGGGAAAAAGAAAAGTATCACTTTACTTGAAATCCTTTATCCTGGATAATTCTTTTATTATATTCATATTTACACAAAAATTGTCATAGAAATATCTTATAAAATACTAAAATAATATGATGAAAATATCTAACCCCCTACCATATTTCCTTGACATAAATCCTAAAGACTTTTTAGTTTCAAGGCTTCCAATAAGATTTTGTGCAATGCTTAAAAAATGACGTACATTACAGTATACAGTATAACATTTAGCAATTAAATGCAATACTTGCACATAACTCATTAATAACAAGATACCTTATTCTGCTTAGAACTAAAAATTAAAAGGATAGTTACACTTACAGTCATATGAAATATACATGTAATTCTGATGGCACACCGCAGGCCATCTAAACAGAGGGAGGCAACCTCCGCATCATCACAGTCTTGTAGGCCAACGGAAAAAGCAGCCAGGAAAGGTGTCCACGCCATCTACAGATGAAATAGTCGAGAATCCAACTCTTTACTCAGATATGATAATATAATACTAGCACGTAAAGCAACCTTTGCCTGCGTTTTTAGCTTGTTTAATACAATATAGTATCTAAAAATTCCCTAATGCATATACTGTATGTCTATACCTGTTTAAAATTCATTTCTACGTCTTAATAAGCATAAAATTTTCTAAAATAATAGATATAAGATAAAATAAAGTTACTAAACACTACAATCAATGAAAATATACTCTGAATGATTGTGGGGAACAACTTCATAAAACTGGTTCAATGAACCATTGCACTCTAACTGTTGATTATCTGTATATACTGTAGTATTCTAACTCAATCATTTCACACTGCATAAGAAAAAGAATTCCCTAACAGATTGCATTGCGAAAAATACTCAAGTTTTACCAGGGTCCTTTTAGCCACAAATTGTGGTAGTTTCTTCCTCTTACTTTTCACCCATTACCTTTGATGTTCTCTTATCCTACACATCAAGTTCTTTAACTTTCTCTGCTCTTATACCTACACCCAGTTTATGAATCAATCTTTTGGGACATTCCCGAGATTTAAAATGTAAATGTGAATCATATAATAATGTTATTAAACAAGTTGTCTCGTTACATTCCCTTAAATTAGGTAGTAATTTCCAAAGTTAATACAAAAAAATACCAGGGAAAATGCATTAGCTGAAACCATCCTCTGAAGAATTACCATAAAAGAAATTCTGAACAAATCTCAATGAATAGTGTAAAGTATTGAGAATAAAACTCCAAAAAGTGACAACATACTGTACACCCAATGACAGTAATGTTACTCAATCTTTTCTAGGATCCAGCTATGAATTATCCTTAAATCCTTATGGATATTCTTTTAAATAAAATGGAATATTGAGACATGAATATTTTTACCGGCTGGTACTGTTATACAGTATTCCATATGATAATAATTTCTTGCATTAAATATCTCAAATGTGTACAGTATTTACCACCAATTCATAGGAATAATACAGGAGTTTCACATAAGTAAAATTATTAGAAAAAAAAATGAATACCCATTCCTTACTGAAAATACAATTCCTCTCTAATTACCTTAAACATCGGACGAACATGTTCCACGTGAGTGGCGAGGGTGAAAGTGGCATCGACGTGTGACGCTGCTTCCATCAGTGACTTCGCAACATCTGATATGGTTTCCATTTCAAGGTTAAATAGTGATTTTCTTTTCTTTTCATTTGAAACAGCTGAAAATATAAATCATTTTTTTACTTTTTTATTTCATACATTACTAGTCATATTGTTACACAAATTATTCTTTAGCAAATACAATTACACTATAAAATAAAATTTCTTTTATCACCAACAATGATATGGTTTTAAAACTGAATCACTTATAAGTGAATAATTTAGTGATTTTTTGTCTATGGAAGATTTTCACTTTCTTTTCGACATGTATCTCGCGATACCGCGTAGGTCTGAGTTAAAATTAACTTTCCTGACTAATCACAGGAATTCTCACTTTATGACCTGGATTTGGAGAGCCCAATGATCTCAGGGGAGGGAGAAATGTCCCTGTTTGGCCCTGCAATGAGACATTGCTTTAAAGACATCCAACTCACTATTTTAGTAAAAACAGCAAAGATAGATCATGATTCACTGACTTCAAATAAAGTCCACATTTTATAAGGTAGAAAATAAATTACAAATTATTTCTGGTAGAACTTGGTCTGAACATGGGATTTCCCAATAGAAAGGTGCAAATCACTTAATGCAATGAGTGTTACTTGGCATTGTACTGGAACTCCATCCTGTTTAGAAAAAGGTCAGTTTGGCTCTCAAGCAGAGAAAGGGCTTAATTTGGAATAAGGAATAAGAGGAGTGACTTTGATCTTTATCTACATCCAAGCCTTGTTTTTAAGTGACTTGAATACTTCAAAAGTACAGCAGCTCACAGCCTCAAGATGGATCTGTCTAACAGGCCAAAATTAGTACAGTACAGCTCTGAATTTATTTGGATAAATGGCTTGAATATTTAGTACATAAGTGACATGGTTCCTTAGAAACGGTTCATCACGTTTTCAGCAGTTGAATCCTTAAGTCCTAGAAAGTATAGCAGCTTGGATCCTTAACACTAAGGATTTTATACCTTCATGGCGTTTTGTATGGGCCTTTTTATTTACAGTATGTACAAAAATACTTTTATTATGAGTGTCATTAAACATATTCATAATGAAAGATAAATTCTGGCAATAAGAAAACAGAGCTAAATATTTGCTATAAAACTCTTCCTAGTCCATAAGATAATAATATAGCAATCAATTTATTTTTCAAGAGAATTATCACTCATTTTTTTTCTTTACACAATTTCCTAAACTTGAATATGAATGTAAGAGTACCAAAGTACATTGTAGCCACATAATATTTGGACCTAACATGAACTATGCATAGTGTCTGATTATATCTACAACACTTAGGCTATGTCAATATACAGACAGCAAGACAGCAATTTGGCAGGTATAGGCATAAGCAGGATGATACCAATATATAAAATTAATTGAGACTAATACAGTAGGGTCCCGAATTACACGTGTTCTAATTACGCGATTCCTCAATCACGCGATCGATAGTTTTTAAAAATTAAATTTCCTGTATCTGCGAGGAGCATTCTAAATCCGCGAGTCAAGCACCGCGAAGCGTAGGAAATCTATTGTTTTCTTAATTGTATTGGGGGGGGGGTGATGGTTCCCCGATGTCTGAGAAGGGGGGGGGAGAATGTGAGAGAAAGATTTCTGTTCAAACATTTTAAGACTAGTTTTGGATGAAAAATGTTAAGGTTTGCCCATCTGTTGTGTGAACTTGTCGCTAGGCTAGCCTAACTGTCCAACACCTATATGTATAATATTCCATATTTGTACTAATTAATTTTTATACTTACGTTGTGATTATGGTGAAAAATCCTTATTCATTAAACTTTAAATTAAAAACCATCAAAATCAACAGTGCCATTTGAAATATTGAAAAGTTTCCAAAAAAAAAAAATCAATAGAACAGCATCGTCATGGGAACACCTTCGTTGCTTTCGTGTGCAAGACTACCGCTATCATCCAGTAGTAGTGCGTTGTGCTCCGTTTCATCTAAATTGTTTGAAATTCTTTTATATAGTACTTTTGAAACCAAAAATTAAATTAAATAAAGACTATTTTATATCATGCTACTGCCAAACATGTCACTACAACCAAACCCATTACTTTGTTTAGTACGTTCCATCGCCGATCATAACGAACTCGCTAACCAATTTTAACATCTGTCTATAGGTTAACTTTTGCGGCAAAAGATATCTTACCAGGAACTATGTAATAATAATGTTATAATTAATGTTGTTTTATTTATCCTTAGAAAATCAAAATAAATGAAATATGAGCAATTTTGTTTCGAGTTTTTTTTTCCTAGAAAAACGCCTCCTTAAAAGGAAAACGTTTTTTTTACGTTTCATCGTCGATCATAAACGCATTTACTCCTGAAAGTGATATTGAAGAGCTTTTACTAAAGATGTTATTATAAATAAAGATTATAAATAGGTGGTAAAATATCTATAATTAAAGTGTAGCAGCATCAAGAAATGTTGGGGTTCACCCTTTACATAAGAATGTACTGTACATTGGATTAGACAGAACGTAGAAAAAATCAATTAGGGAAAAATCGGTATTCGATATCCTCTTCATCAGCATCGTCAATCGGGCTTTTTATTTTTTTTATTCTCAGTTGCTAACTAGTTATCGCACTGTCAAGATCTGCACACATTCCGATAATTCACATTTGAAGGTTTTCTGGGAGAGGATGGATAGAGAAAATACCGAACTATATAAAATGTTTTTTTAACCTGTTAAGCGTCACCCACGTGATAAACCGTTCACCACGATCTACTCGGTACCGCCTTCAACTGTATATTCCGTTCATGACTTTAATTGCCTTTTACAAGCCGTCAGTCTCGTGATATTACGTTTACTTGTATAGTAAGTATAGGATCACCACTTGGCAACACTCTCAGCATATGGGGACTGTGAATAGAAACTTATATGATGTCTGGCAACTATTTTTCTGAAGGTAGCTTTATGTTGGAAAACTGGTTTCCTATCAGTGCGCTCGGGCGTTCATGCATAAGTGGTTATTTGTTGTTCCTTTTGTAATGAACGGTCTAAAGAGGAAGGTTATTTCTTTAGATGAAATAAATGATATTCTTGTTGAGGAATTTGATAATGATAACCTGTTTGATAATGAGAGCACTAGTTCTGAATCCTCCAGTGATGAGTATATTGAAGAAACAAAGTTTTCTTTCGATGCCGAAAGCGAAAATGACTTCTCATTACCGAATGACTGGACAACAAATTTCACAAAACTATAAAGGGAAAGGAAACGCCGAGAGAGAGAGAGAGAGAGAGAGAGAGAGAGAGAGAGAGAGAGAGAGAGAGAGAGAGAGAGAGAGAGAGAGAGAGAGAGAGATAAAGTGGATAAATAATGTACAAATGTATGACGAACATATTTGAAAACTATACAGGAAACGATATGGAGAGAGAGAGAGAGAGAGAGAGAGAGAGAGAGAGAGAGAGAGAGAGAGAGAGAGAGAGAGAGAGAGAGAGAGAGACTTATCCCTTTCCTTTTGTTGCTTATCCAGGCGTAAGATTTACGATTGAAGATAAAAAGTACCCATTAGAATATTCAGTATTATGTAGCCATTTGAAATGAAATAATAGTATTAATTGTTTTTTTTACTCAACCATTTAATTAATATCCCTACTTTTAACTATAATTACAAATTATAAGCATAAAGAAATGATATTAACTTTGAAAAATTATCATTAGTGAAATGACCGCTCAGGGCAAAAAAAGCGTGACGGTACGTTAGCGGCAACCTGGTCCAGGGGGGACGCTTAGATGTTTTCTGGCAGAAAATTACGGTAGATTATCATACAGCAGCCTAGTGCACACTTGCGCCTAGTGGCCGTGTTTACGTGTGGGAGTGTCATCATGGATATACAGTACTATACTGTAATTTTTAACCATTGCTAGATACTGTATCAAACCTTGAAAACTCTTTTTTGTTTTTTGTAGCAATAGGAAATAATTCTACATCATTCGGAAAATACTGAAAACAGTAAGCTATGCATAGTACAGTAGTAAATACTACAGTCATAGAAAATTATCAAAACTTTAACAACTTTTTATTGTTTTATTTATCCATAAAAGAAATTTTGTACAGTATTTCATAAAAAAATCTATAAGAAGGATTTCTTACAGTATTGTTAAGATAAAAGCTACAGTATATATATATATATATATATATATATATATATATATATATATATATATATATATATATATATATATGTTTTATATATATATAATATATACATACATACATACATACATACACACACAGTGTATATACAG
Source organism: Palaemon carinicauda (assembly GCF_036898095.1). Lineage (NCBI taxonomy): Eukaryota > Metazoa > Arthropoda > Malacostraca > Decapoda > Palaemonidae > Palaemon > Palaemon carinicauda. The sequence goes on along the minus strand of NC_090744.1, from coordinate 107,628,991 downwards.
TATATATATAGCTAGAAAGCTACAAAATGGAGTGAAAAAAAATTGACGGGTAGGTTGCTGTTTGCCGCCATGATGTGTTTCGAAATATACGAATTTCCAATTACACGAGGCCTTTCATCGACCAAATTCTCGCATAATTCGGGACCCTACTGTACTACCAGTGTCTTAGCTGTCTGTTAGAACTTCATCATTGGAATTAATGTAGTAAACACAAGCTCCAGACTACTCCTGCCTTCACCAGATAAGTCTCTATTTGCATGGAAATACCCGTGAGACGGTGACTTTTGAGCTTTAACGCATCAAATCAGGTGCATTATTTTCTATATGCCTGTACTGTAAGACAAAAAAAAATTGAATGGTAAGACAACACACTTTAAAACAATTTAAAGTAAAGTATGTTACACAACATTCTCCTGTATTTTACCTTGCTTGCCCAGTTTAGTAGTAGTCGTCTTCATCTTGATTTCATTTCCCGCAATTTCATCATAGATTTCGGAGAGGTATTCTTCTGGGAGATCCTTGGAATCATTGATTCCTCTGTTCATTTTGATATATTGTTCTTTTGTCATTTTATGCTGGAATGTAAGTAATGAACTTTTTAAAATAAAATTTACTACAGTGCTGTACTTAAAATCATAAAATTTCTCAAGTGTCTCCACCTCCACCTGACTTCTTGGCAACATAAATAAAAAAAAAAAATAACGCTATTATTCGACAGTAAAACTGGTAGTGCATCCCACTTACTTTGACTTGTATGCTGTGCAAATCGGTGGTAAGCATAATAACGGAATATGCCAAAACATATGCAGCATCTGCACTCGCAAACAATCCAAGGCTGGAAATGTTCAAAGAAAAGGATTTTAACAGATTCAATTTACTGGAGCATGCAGCAGGGTAACATTATGCACATTTGATCAATCAAATCATTAACTAAATCATGTGGATTTTATTTTCAATTGAACATAAAACATGGAAACAATTATCCTTATATAACATTTTGACCAATATTTTTGCACCAAATTTCATTTTCACTGTCATGGAACAATCATATTTACAAAGCTAATTTCTAGATACAGTAGAATATAACATAAAAAAAGTACATGCATTCGCTGTATTAGATTCAAATGTAAGAGTAAATACCTATACCAAAAACTAATTCATGCAGATTATTTTAGCTTTTATATGAATCTTTCTGGAACAAAATAAATCCAAATTCAGAGAAACTTTACAAAATTAGAACTTATCTAGATTTACAATACTTTATATAAATTTACCTGGTATTGCATTCACAATATCGAGAAGCAAACTTCTCCATTAGACGATCTATTTTCTGTGCTTCTCCTGGCAATCTGAAGCCCTCTAAAAACATTCGTAAAGCTGGAACAAACTCTCGGCCACGATAATCCATCTGATCAACATACGCACACATAACCTGAGGAATAAATCTTGAATTCAGAAATGATTGAATATTTGCCTTAAATACTGGGTTGTATACAGTGTATGGGTATTTCAAGTAATCTTCCATAGTACTTTCCCTAAATACAAACAAATCCTATTCTTATAAGGTCATACCATGCCTTAACATTACCCGAGGATAATAAAGCAAGTCACATTGTACGTACCTCTCTATTCAAGGGATCTGCTTCACCCAAGAAGTCACCCACTTGCATTTTATCTAGTCTGTCGTCATCATGGAAGAACTTTGCAATATCATCAGGCGAGGTTCCTAAAAGCCCTTGCGCTTGTAAAAACGCAACGCCACGTCTGGGTTTGCGATTGAACCTGCAATTACATCAAATACATTACATGAAAGGCTAAAATTACAGGAGGTTGTATGAAGATTAGATAGAAAATCTTTAAGATTGTATCATTACTGTTAGATAGCAATATTATATCTAACATTCACAGCCTCATTATCAATCTCATTCATTTATGTTGGATTTCCCCTTCAGAAAATCGCACTTATTTTCTCAAATGCAATACAGAAGAGCAATTTCTGCCTCAATTCATATTTGATGCTCCACTCATTATCTCTTCACATGACTAGACAACTTCATTTTGATTTTTCTATCCAGTTGGGATAATCAAAGAGCTGTTCCTCCTTTCTTTCTTTTAGAGGCTGGTTTTTCACATCATTTGCTTCTTAAATAAATGTTTATTCCAACATTTTTAGAGAGGTCTACTTCAACATGAATAATTAACCTCCTGAATGAGGCCCATCATGCAAAAATATACAAGTTACTAATTTTTATATGATAAAACGCAAATTTTTCTAATTGAGCATCAAAACATCCTTTTTTTTAAAGTAAAATGTGCATTTGAAAGACAAGATACAAACAAGAAAGATCAAGACCCAAAATACAAACAAGAAATAGAAAAAAGTATACTAGTGTCTCTAGTTCATTCATAACCCAAAGTTGTCTATTTTCCTTTAAATCATACAAGAAGAATTTTCACTTGAAACTATATAAAATATTACACAATTCTTTTCCATAATTACAATGGTACCTTTAAAATCAAACTCCCCTTTTCCTCTCTTTTATCATTTCCTGTTATTATATACAGTACAGAAAATTGCATCTCATTAACTTTAACTATGTGAAAGCCGGAAACTGCAATACATTACAGCAAATCACTCCCATATATAGAACCTATGTTTACCATAATCCAAATTCGTCACTAACAAACTACTCGGGTGATAAATAAATAAAGTTTCAAAAACTTGTTTGAACATCACCGGCATTCCTAGGAATTCCAGACAAAGACATGTCAAGTATGTTATTTTTATTAATAAAATAAATTTTTGAATATACTTACCCGATAATCATGTAGCTGTCAACTCCGTTGCCCGACAGAATTCTATGGAGGGATACGCCAGCTATCACAATACTAGAAGGGGGTGTACTTACCAGCGCCACCTGTGGCCAGGTACTCAATCATTTGTTGTTGACACCTCCTCAATTATTCCTCGGTCCACTGGTTCTCTCTGGGGAGGAAAGGGAGGGTCGATTAAATCATGATTATCGGGTAAGTATATTCAAAAATTTATTTTATTAATAAAAATAACATTTTTCAATATTAAACTTACCCGATAATCATGTAGCTGATTCACACCCAGGGAGGTGGGTGAAAACCAGTGTACAAGATTAAAGGATAGCTAAGTATCCCATATTTCATATAACAGTTATCTCAAATAACAATGAAATAATAAGTACCTGGTAAGGAAGTCGAATAGAACCGTTACTCTGCCTCTTTATTTAAAGTTCGTCTTCCTTACTGAGCGCAGCGTTCCTCTTGGAGGCTGAATCAACCCAAAGGTGCCAAAGTACACGGGGTTGCAACCCCTACTAAAGGACCTCTACCAAACCTTTAACCCAGGCGCTTCTCAAGAATGAATAGACCACCCGCCAAATCCAAGGATGCGGAAGGCTTCTTAGCCTACCGTAACAACCATAAAAAACAACAATAAAAGTATTCAAGAGAAAGGTTAAAAAAGGTTATGGGATTAAGGGAATGTAGTGGCTGAGCCCTCACCTACTACTGCACTCGCTGCTACGAATGGTCCCAGGGTGTAGCAGTTCTCGTAAAGAGACTGGACATCTTTCAGATAAAATGATGCAAACACTGACTTGCTCCTCCAATAGGTTGCATCCATTATGCTCTGCAGAGAACGGTTTTTATTAAAGGCCAACGAAGTAGCTACAGCTCTTACTTCGTGGGTCCTTACCTTCAGCAATGCAAGGTCTTCCTCCTTTAAGTGAGAATGTGCTTCTCTGATCAGAAGCCTTATATAGTACGAAAGCCCATTCTTGGACATGGGTCTCGAGGGTTTCTTGATGGCACACCATAAGGCTTCTGACTGTCCTCGAATAGGTTTAGACCTCTTCAGATAATATTTGAGAGCTCTGACAGGGCAAAGAACTCTCTCTAGTTCGTTACCTACCATGTTGGAGAGGCTAGGTATTTCGAACGATCTAGGCCAAGGACGTGAAGGAAGCTCGTTCTTTGCTAGGAATCCAAGCTGAAAAGAACATGTTGCAGATTCGGTTGTGAAACCAATGTTCTTGCTGAAGGCATGAACCTCACTGACTCTCTTAGCTGTTGCAAGGCAAACGAGAAAAGCAGTCTTGAGGGTAAGATCCTTGAAGGAAGCTGACTGGAGAGGTTCGAACCTAGATGTCATAAGGAACCTTAAGACTACGTCTAGATTCCAGCCTGGAGTGGAAAGACGACGTTCTTTAGACGTCTCAAAAGACTTGAGAATGTCTTGAAGGTCCTTGTTGGAAGACAGGTCCAAACCCCTGTGGCGGAGAACTGAGGCCAACATGCTCCTATATCCTTTAATCGTAGGTGTTGAAAGGGATCTCTCATTCCTAAGATGTAGAAGGAAGTCAGCTATTTGGATCACAGAGGTATTGGTAGAGGATATTGAATTGGCTCTACACCAGCTTCGGAAGACCTCCCACTTAGACTGGTAGACTCTACGAGTGGAAACTCTTCTAGCTCTGGCAATCGCACTGGCTGCCTCCTTCGAAAAGCCTCTAGCTCTAGCGAATCTTTCGACAGTCTGAAGGCAGTCAGCCGAAGAGCGTGGAGGTTTGGATGCAACCTGTCTACGTGTGGTTGACGTAGAAGGTCCACTCTTAGAGGTAGAGTCCTGGGGAAGTCGACTAGCCATTGAAGTACCTCTGTGTACCATTCTCTTGCAGGCCAAAGGGGAGCAACCAGCGTCAGCCGTGTCCCTTCGTGCGAGACGAATTTCTGCAGAACTTTGTTTATTATCTTGAACGGAGGGAATGCGTACAGGTCGAGATGGGACCAGTTCAGAAGAAAAGCATCCACATGAACCGCTGCAGGGTCTGGAACAGGGGAACAATAAAGCGGAAGTCTCTTGGTTATGGAGGTGGCAAACAGATCTATGGTAGGTTGACCCCACAAGGTCCAAAGTCTGTTGCACACACTCTTGTGGAGGGTCCATTCCGTGGGAATGACCTGATTCCTTCTGCTGAGGCGATCCGCTGAAACATTCATATCGCCCTGGATGAACCTCGTGACCAGAGTGAGGTTTAGACCTCTTGACCAAATGAGGAGGTCCCTTGCGATCTCGTAAAGGCTCCTCGAATGGGTCCCTCCTTGCTTGGAGATGTAAGCCAAGGCTGTGGTGTTGTCTGAATTCACCTCCACCACTTTGCCTAGCAGGAGGGACTTGAAGTTCAACAGGGCTAGATGAACTGCTAACAGTTCCTTGCAGTTGATGTGGAGTAATCCTTGTTCCTTGTTCCATACTCCTGAGCATTCCCGTCCGTCCAAGGTCGCACCCCAGCCCGAGTCCGATGCATCTGAGAAGAGATGAAGATTGGGGGTCTGGATGGCCAATGATAGACCCTCCTTGAGAAGGAGATTGTGCTTCCACCACAGGAGAGTGGTCTTCATCTCTTGGTTGATAGGGATAGAGACTGCTTCTAGAGTCGAGCCCTTGTCCCAATGAGCAGCAAGATGGAATTGAAGAGGGCGGAGGTGGAGTCTTCCTAGCTCGACAAACAGGGCCAGTGATGAGAGGGTCCCTGTGAGACTCATCCACTGTCTCACTGAGCAATTGCTCCTCTTCAGCATGCTCATGATGCACTCTAGGGCTTGGTTTATCCTGGGGGCCGATGGAAAAGCCCGAAAATCCTGACTCTGAATCTCCATTCCCAGGTACACAATGGATTGGGAGGGAATGAGTTGAGATTTCTCTATATTGACTAATAGACCTAGGTCTCTGATTAAGTCTAAAGTCCAATTGAGGTTCTCCAGACAACGACGACTCGTGGAGGCTCTCAACAGCCAGTCGTCTAGGTAGAGGGAGGCTCTGATGTTCGATAAGTGTAGGAATTTCGCTACATTCCTCATAAGATGAGTAAAGACCATAGGAGCTGTGCTTAGGCCAAAACACAGGGCTTGGAACTGATAGACAACCTTTCCGAAAACGAATCTCAGGAAAGGTTGGGAGTCTGGATGAATGGGAACGTGAAAGTATGCATCTTTCAAGTCCAACGAGACCATCCAGTCCTCCTGTCTGACCGCTGCTAAGACCGACTTGGTCGTCTCCATCGTGAACGTCTGCTTGGTGACATACTCGTTGAGAGAGCTGACGTCCAGCACCGGTCTCCAACCTCCTGTCTTCTTGGCCACAAGAAAGAGACGGTTGTAGAAGCCCGGGGATTGATGGTCCCGGACTATAACCACTGCCTTCTTCTGCACAAGTAGCGACACCTCCTGTTGCAATGCTAGCCTCTTGTCCTCTTCTTTGTAGTGGGGAGAGAGGTTGATGGGCGATGTGGTCAGAGGTGGTTTGAGGCAGAATGGAATCCTGTAACCGTACCTCAGCCAACTGACAGACTGTGCGTCTGCACCTCTCTTCTCCCAGGCTCGCCAGAAGATCTTGAGTCTGGCTCCTACTGTTGTCTGGAGAATCTGAGTCAGTTCTTTCCCTTAGATGTCCTGGATCCTTTCCTAGACTTGCTCCTGTGAGAGTCTGGACGGGAGCTTCCTCGGCTGGGGGCTCTACCACGAAAGGGCGGTATGAACCTCGTAGCCGGGGTATCAGCCACTGGGGAGCGATAAGTCTTGGGGACTGAGGTGGCAACCTTAGACTTACGAGCCGATGAGGCTACAAGATCGTGCGTGTCCTTTTGTATCAGGGCAGCCGACAAGTCCTTAACTAGCTCCTCGGGAAAGAGGAACTTTGAGAGTGGAGCAAAAAGGAGTTGTGACCGTTGGCAAGGTGTAATGCTGGCGGAAAGGAAGGTACACAGTTGTTCCCTTTTCTTCAACACCCCTGATACAAATAACGACGCTAGCTCACCCGATCCATCTCTGATGGCCTTATCCATGCAGGACATTATTAGCATGGCAGAATCTTTGTCCGCAGGAGAGGTTTTCTTGCTGAGGGCTCCCAGGCACCAGTCGAGAAAGTTGAACATTTCAAATGCTCTGAACAACCCTTTCAGAAAATGATCCAGGTCTGAGAAGGTCCAACAAACCTTCGAGCGTCTCATAGCAGTTCTCCGAGGCGAGTCCACCAGACTTGAGAAGTCAGCCTGGGCAGAGGCAGGTACTCCTAAGCCTGGTGCTTCCCCTGTGGCATACCAAACGCAACCTTTCGAAGCGAGCTTCGTTGGAGGGAACATGAAGGAAGTCTTGCCAAGGTGTTGTTTAGACTGCAGCCACTCCCCTAAGATCCTTAAAGCCCTCTTGGAGGATCTAGCTAGGACAAGCTTAGTATAGTTGGACTTAGCTTGTTGTACGCCCAGCGAAAACTCAGATGGTGGAGAGCGGGGAATAGCAGAGACGAAGTGGTCTGGGTAAATCTCCCTGAGTAGAGCCAAGACCTTACGAAAATCAATCGACAATGGAGAAAGCTTAGATTCGTCCACGTCTGATGAGGGATCAAGGTGTGCCTCCTCATCATCCGACACCTCATCAGCAGAGGGTAGCGAAGCGATCGGACCAGAATGCTGAACCGCAGAGTCAGAACGGGTAGGAACAATAACAGAGGTTTCCTCTTCCAGGGACTGTTGAGGGAAAACCTGAGGCTCAGACTGCAAAGGCTGAACAACAGACGAAGCAGAAGGCAGGCGCATGGGTGAAGGAGGTTGACTCCTAGCAAGAGAGGTTGAACCCAAGGATTGCACAAGCTGAGCGGAGGACGGAGGCGGAGTAGTCCGTTCCTGTTCCTGTGAGATGAGCGGAGCATGATGAGGTTGAGGCTGCGCAGAACAAGGTAAAGTTCTCGCAAGCTGAGGCTCCTGAGGCGCAAGTCCAGGGTGTAGAGGAGCTTGCCTTGAGGAGGGTTGAGCTCGCTGCAGCGATGGCTGAGCAGACAGACTCACGGAGGGGAGAGGTTGTTGTACCCCAACCGAGAGTTGCACCACTGGTGGAGCAGCAAGGGAAGGCGGAGGAAGAGTGGAATAACTCTCCTGATCCCAAAGCAAGGGTTGCCTTAAAGAAGGCTGAGGCTGAACACCACTGGGAACAGCGAACTCCGAAAGTGGCTCAACATCGTACGCCTGGCAGATGGTGCTGCGACCAGGCGGAGCAAGTGCAGGCGGGGCGAGCACAGGCGGAGCGAGAACAGGCGGAGGGAGTGTAGGCAGAGGAGGAGGTGCAACACTCTCAGCCCGACACTCACGCATCAAGTCCGAAAGCTGAGCTTGCATGGACTGAAGCAGGGTCCACTTGGGATCGGCAGAAACGATAACAGACTGAGGTAAAGTCACAGTCGGGCTCTTTTTTGGCAGAACCTTACTCCTCTTGGGCGGAGTACAGTCGACAGATGACTGAGGCGAGTCAGAGCTGAGCCAATGACTGCAACCTGGCTGAGCACTCGCGGACTGGACTCTACGTTTAAGCGGTCTCGAGACCTGAGACCAACGTTTCTTCCCTGCTAGTTGATCAGCGGACGAGAATAAGACGGGCTCAATCGTCTGCAGGTGGGAGTGACGGTCTAAGGAAGACACGCCCGCAACCACCGAGGATAGTTCTGTGCGCCTAACAAGGCCTGTCGAACCCTTAAGCCCTTCGACATTGCTTCTCCCTTGGGCATGGGAGCTTGCAAGAGGTCCCGGACTGGGAGGACGACTGGCTCGCACAGAAAAATCCTCACGCACCACACTGGCACCACTAGCACTTGGCACTGCACCGACACTAGCACTCGTCACAGCACTGGCACTAATTCCACCCACTGCACTCTTGACCTTCAGTTCTTTAACTTCGGCCATCAGAGACTTATGGTCACTTACCACTGATTCTACTTTATCGCCTAAAGCCTGAATAGCACGCAAAACAACTGACATATCAGGCAGAGGGCACACAGTAGGTTCGGGGGTAGCCACTACAGGGGTAGGAAAAGGTAGGGGATCATGAGGTGAGGAAAACATAGAAGAGTGAGAAGAACTTCTCCTAACTCTACCTCTCTCTAACTTAGATGAATATTTTAAAAGACGGACAAATTCCAATTCCGAAAGTCCGGCGCATTCCTCACATCGATTTTCTAATAGACAGGGCCTGTCCCTACAGTCAGAACAAGCGGTGTGAGGATCTACCGAGGCCTTCGGAATACGCCTATTGCAAGACCTACATCGTCTATGGGAGGGGGCTTGCGAAACGTCAGACATCTTGTTTCAAAGAGTTAGCCAAAGGGTGATCCAAAAACAAGCAAAATTCGTTAACCGTTATATCAGTATTATATAAAAGCTATCTAGCTAATATAAGAAGGATTCCAGTAAAGCGACAGCCGTTAATCTGAGAGAATACTTCACCAAATATCCGTGAATAAACTCGAAGACCATAAGCGTATCCCAGAACGTCTAGCCGGAAGCACGACAGAGGAATAATTGAGGAGGTGTCAACAACAAATGATTGAGTACCTGGCCACAGGTGGCGCTGGTAAGTACACCCCCTTCTAGTATTGTGATAGCTGGCGTATCCCTCCATAGAATTCTGTCGGGCAACGGAGTTGACAGCTACATGATTATCGGGTAAGTTTAATATTGAAAAATATACCGTATGGATAAATATCCTAATATCCCAAAGCACCATGATCTGGATCAGGCATAGAATGTCTTAATCAAGCAGATGCATACACAGACCTGAAATTATGCAGAAAAAATCAAAACACAACTGGTGGCGCTCCTTACCATTAACTGCTAGATTGCTTCACTACTGAACTAGGGGCATGCAATGTATTTTTTAAAAGGAAAGTAAATGGAAACATTTTAAAATAACGGTAAATCTTTGGGGTAAACCTCAATAATCCATAATCCAAGATTCTGGAGAAAAAGCTATATGAACCTCAAGGGAGGTTCACAGAAATAAAATGGAACTCCAGGACACAATCTCATATCTTTGTAGACTTTACAGTATTATTATCATTATTATTATTATTATTATTTGTTAAGCTACAGCCCTAGTTGGTAAGGCAGAATGCTATGAGCCAAGGGGCTCCCACAGGGAAAATAGCCCAGTGAGGAAAGGAAACAAGGAAAAATAAAATATTTTAAGAAGAGTAACAACATTAAAATAAATATCTCCTATATAAACTATAACAACTTTAACAAAACAAGAAGAAGAGAATTAAGATAGAATAGAGTGCTCGAGTGTATCCTCAAGCAAGAGAACTCTAACCCAAGACAGTGGAAGACCATGGTACAGAGACTATGGCACTACCCAAGACTAGAGAACAATTTCGGAGTGTCCTACTCCTAGAAGCGCTGCTTACCATAGCTGAAGAGTGTCTTCTACCCTTATGAAGAGGAAAGTGGCCACTGAACAATTAAAGTGCAGTAGTTAACCCTTGGGTGAAGAAAAATTGTTTGGTAATCTTAGTGTTGTCAGGTGTATGAGGACAGAAGAGAATATGTAAAGAATAGGCCAGACTATTCGGTGTGTGTGTGTAATCAAAGGGAAAATGAACCGTAACCAGAGAGAGGTATCCAATGTAGTACTGTCTGGTCAGTCAATAGACCCCCATAACTCTCTAGCAGCAGTATCTCAACAGGTGGCTGGTGCCCTTTGAAAATCATAAAGTACTGTAGTCTGCTCTTAAGTTGAGGTACAGCCTACCTGTAATTACCAAGCAAATAAAACAATGTAGAGTACTTCTAAATATGTAACAAAATAAAATCCTTTAACTCCTCACATTTCTATTCCTTGCTCCCAGATTTCCTTTTGGTGTTTAAGGGTCTGGAACTGCTCAGGGTTATCAATTCCCAGAGTTGAGCTGGTAGTATTTGTGGATGAAGACTGAAGGGAGTTAATCGAGTTGTGAGAACCATGCCTTGCTAAAGGTGTTCGACTACCTTCAGAGGTGCTGTTGACTTCAATATCATCTGTCTCCTTTTTCTTCTCTATACCTGTAAATAAGCGTAAAACTCAATCAAAAGGTATTCCAAGAATGTAATTACAAACAGTATTTGAAAAATATTCAGGAAATTCATGTTCCATGTGCTAGATATCTATCCCTGTGATTGGTGATGACAGAATGGCACTTAAAGCCTAAATGTTTTTAATTGAAAATACAGTTATAGTACAATCATTTAGCTTACAGTGACCCTTCTTTAAGATATAGATTTAGTTACTGAAAAGGTCATTTACTTAGGTTAGAGAATTAATCCTCTTTTCTTAAATAAATCAGCCAATCCTTTGCTTCCTGATTGTTAAACACAAAAGCAATAGTTACTTAACGAGTAATAACACTTACTTAGGTTAGAAAGTGTAATGGGATTAACATAGAGGTCTTTGGACCATTCAACCATACACTTTAGTGTAGATACAAGGCACTCGAGACCCTTTATTCTCATGCTGCGTTCTTGTATGGGAGTTGACCCATACTCTCCTGGTTGGCCACCTTGAGCTATTTTACTGAGGTCATTCACCAATCTGCAAAACATGATACTTGTATAATGACGTTGGTAAAATAAAAAAATGGAGTTTTTATGATAAAACAAAGTTTTATGAATACTTACCTGGCAGTTATATATACATAGCTAATTATCTCTATTTCGGCAGAATTTTTCTAAAACTAGGCAACCGCCTTGTGGTGGTTGGGTGGTAACACCCGTTAAAGGGTGGTAGGAGGAATCATTCATGTTTTCTGTTCTTCAGTTCATCTATGCCCGACCTGTCTCCTGAGGGGAGGTGGGTGGGCCTTCGAATGTATATATAACTGCCAGGTAAGTATTCATAAAACTTTGTTTTATCATAAAAACTCCATTTTTATGAATAGAACTTACCTGGCAGTTATATATACATAGCTGATTAACACACTTGGAGGAGGGTGATAGACAGTAACATCGTTGGGGAAACAACCAAAAAAGCTGTAGGATAAATAAACACCTTGATTCCTTACCTGCTAAGGTAGCTGACTTCAAAGGTTCCTGCCTCTTGAGTCGCTTTCCCTTAGGAGTGTCAGCCAGGATGTGACCTGCAGTGCTGAAAACACTCAATCGAGTCTGTCAACGGGGTGAGACCAACAATCTGACTAGACTTCAGGACTACCTATTGCCCAAAATAAAAAACCGCAACTTTACCAAACCAACCACCTAACATTTGCAAAGTAGATAAAAATTATCTAACTAGACTGAGGTGACTGTACACAAGTCGAAGTCCTCAGACAACCAATAAAAAATACACCAACCTATGCACAAGTAAACAAAACTAAGGTTGAGGGGAGGTAGTAACTCCTTTGCCTAATACAGAAGCCGTAGCTACGTATGGTCCCAAGGTATAACATTTCTCATAATCCACCCTCACCTCTCTGAGGTAATGAGAGGCGAACACAGAGTTGCTCCTCCAGAATGTCGCATCCATAATTTGACGGAGCGACATGTTCTTGCGGTAAGCAAGCGAGGTCGCAATGGCCCTCACTTCGTGAGCTTGCACTTTTAAACGTCCGAAGTGTTCCTCCTCACACAAGAGATGCACTTCTCTTATCACTTCCCTCAGGAAAAAGGACAAAGCGTTCTTGGAAAGGGGCTTTTGAGGATCTTTCACAGAACACCACAGGGAGCTAGAAGAGCCTCTCACACTTTTCGTGCGAGACAAGTAGGTCTTGAGGGCTCGTACTGGACAGAGCAGCCTCTCTTGCTCTTGACCCACTAGGTTGGTCAAGTTAGGAACCTCAAAGGTCCTCGGCCAGGGCTTAGAAGGGTTCTCGTTCTTAGCGAGAAAGTCTAATCTCAAGGCACAAACTGCCCCATTCATATTGAAGCCTACCTGTTTTTTCAATTGCATGGACTTCACTAACTCTTTTAGCTGTTGCTAAGGCCAAAAGAAAGAGGGTCTTCTTGGTAACCTCCCTAAGGGGAGCCTGTGAGATGGGCTCAAATCTCTTGGTGCACAGAAATTTAAGAACCACATCAAGGTTCCAAGAAGGGGGCTTTAACTGGGTCTGCTTGGTCGTCTCAAAAGAATTCAAGAAGTCATGTAAGTCCTTATCGCGAGACAAGTCCAAGCCTCTATGCCGACAGACGGAAGAGAGCATACTTTTGTACCCTTTGATAGTGGACACAGCTAGCTTAGCGTCCTGTCTGAGGTACAACAAGAAATCCGCAATCTGGCTCACAGAGTTAGTGGATGAGGAAATCTTGTGCTTCCTACACCAAGCCCTAAAAGTCTCCCACTTGGACTGGTAGACCCTCTGCGAAGAGACCCTCCTCGCTCTGGCGATAGCTTTCGCAGCTTGCGCTGAAAAGCCTCTCGATCTGACGAGCTTCTCGATAGTCTGAAGGCAGTCAGATTGAGAGCGAGGGGGTTTTGATGATATCTCTCGAAGTGGGGTTGTCTGAGCAGATTTGGACTTGCAGGGAGGCTTCTTGGAAAGTCCATCAACAAGTCCACCACCTCCGTGAACCATTCCCTCATCGGCCAGAACGGAGCTATCAGGATCATCCGTCCCGAATCGAGGAGGGCGAATTTCCTGACTACCAGATTGATGATCTTGAACGGGGGAAAAGCATAAGTGTCCATCCCCGTCCAATCCATCAAAAAGGCGTCTACTGCTATTGCCTCTCTGTCCGGAACTAGGGAGCAATAGATGGGGATCCTCTTGGATAAGTTGGAGGCGAAAAGATCGATGAGGGGTCTCCCCCCACAGCCTCCAGAGACTCTGACAGACCTGTTGGTTGAGGGTCCATTCTGTGGGAAGGACCTGCCCTTTCCTGCTGAGCATGTCCGCCCTCACATTCTTCTGTCCCTGAACAAACCTCGTCAGCAGGTTTATCCTGTTCTCCTTCGCCCAAAGAAGGAGCTCTCTTGCTGTCTCGAACAGAGACAGAGAGTGAGTCCCTCCTTGCTTCCTGATGTAAGCAAGAGCTGTGGTGTTGTCTGAGTTGACCTCCACAATCTTCCCAGACACCAAGTCCTTGAAGGCCTTTAGCCCCAGAAAAATGGCCATCAGCTCCTTGTTGTTGATGTGCCATCCCAGCTGAATTCCTTCCCAATAGCCTGAGACCTCCTTGCTTCCTAGTGTTGCCCCCCAGCCTGACTCTGATGCGTCTGAAAACAACACTAGGTCTGGGTTCTTCTTGTGTAAGGAGATCCCTTCCCCTAACAAGGTTGGGTCCAGCCACCACTTCAGAAGAGTCTTGACTTCTATTGGAATGGGGAAGGAAAAGGAGTCTTCCTGCATCTTTCTGTTCCACGTCTTTGAAAGAAAGTGCTGAAGAGGCCTTAGGTGGAGTCTCCCCAGAGAGACAAACTGTTCGAGGGAGGATAGAGTCCCCAGCAAACTCATCCACTCCTTCGCTGTGCATCTCTTCTTGTCCAGGAAAGTTCTGACTTTTACGAGACACTTGGTCTGTCTTTCCTGAGAGGGAGAAGCCCGAAAAAGAACTGAATTCAGAACTATCCCCAAATAGAGAATAGTCTGATTCGGTCTGATCTGAGACTTCTCCCTGTTGATGACCAGGCCTAGATCTTGAGCCATCATAAAAGTCTTCCGTAAATCCTCCAGACATTTCTCCCTTGATCGTGAACGAATCAGCCAATCGTCCAGATAGAAGGATGTCCTTATCCCCTCCTGATGCAGCCAACCTGACACATTCGCCATTACCCTGGTGAAGACTTGAGGAGCCGTGCTGAGACCGAAGCAAAGAGCTCTGAATTGGAAGCACTTGCCCTGCATTACAAATCTCAGGTACTTCCTCGAAGTTGGATGGATGGGGACATGGAAATATGCGTCCTGCAAGTCGAGGGACACCATCCAGTCCCCTGGACGTACTGACGCCAGCACCGACTGAGTCGTCTCCATGGAGAACTTTGTCTTCTCCACAAATACGTTGAGAGCGCTGACATCCAGGACGGGTCTCCATCCGCCCGAGTTCTTGGGGACCAGAAACAGGCGATTGTAAAAGCCTGGGGAGGATAAATCCCGAACCGGTTCTATCGCCCCCTTGTCTAGCATTTGGTTGACAAGGTCTACTAGGGCCTTCTGTTTCCCCGGATCTGAGTACCGGGCTACTAAGGCCAGCGGAGCATCTGCGAGAGGAGGTTTTTTCAGAAAGGGGATCTTGTATCCTTCCTTGATGACTGAGAGGGACCAGGTGTCCGCCCCTCTCCTCTTCCAAGACTGCCAAAAACCTGACAGTCTTGCGCCTACTGTCTGGAGGAGACGAACTTCATTTTCTGTCGCGAGGTCTGAAAGAACCCCTGGTAGATCTTGGTCCTGATTCTTGCCTTCTCCCTCTAAAATCTGGTCTTGAAGTAGTCCTGCCCCGAAAGGGCTGCTGGAATCTCCTTTCCTCCCGTTTCAAAGAAGAAGGAGGGGCTGCCAAGGGCTTACGAGCAGAACGAGATAAAAGGTCTTGGGTGGCTTTTTAGGCCAGAGAACGCGTAATGTCATTAACCAGGGACTCGGGAAAAAGATGTTGAGAGAGGGGGGCGTAAAGAAGCTCAGACTTTTGTGCATTGGTAACAGACCTAGAAGCAAAAGAGCAAAGCAGAGCTCTCTTCTTTAGGACCCCAGCTGAGAACAGAGCAGCCAACTCATTCGCCCCATCTCTGAGGGCCTTATCCATACAGGACATAATACTGGTAAGGTCCCTAGATCCTTCCATCTGTTCAGTTTTCCTTGCGAGAGTCCCAAGCGACCAGTCTAGGAAACTAAAAACCTCAAAGGCTCTAAAAATACCTTTGACGAGATGATCCAGCTCCGACATCGACCACATGACCTTGGCTGAGTTGAGAGCATGCCTTCTAGCAGAGTCCACTAAACCAGAGAAGTCACCCTTGGAGGAGGAAGGCACTCCCAGACCCAAAGGTTCTCCAGTTGCATACCACATACCCGCTCTAGACTGTTTGTCTCCGCTCCATCATCCAGTCATCAATCTTCGTGAGAGCCTTCTTTGCGGAGATAGACAGCTTCATCTTGATGAAGGCCGACTGTTTCTTGGCCTTCTTTCTGTTAAATTGGGACTGAGGAGATTGAGGGGCAGCAGGTTGGAATTCCTCTCCAAAAAGTTCAAGAAGGGAGCGAGAGAGAACTTTTTAATCTCCCACAGCGTCGGCAGGATTATCATCGTCATCAGAAACATCCTCGAGGTCCTGATCCACATCTGCAATATCCTTCGAAAGAGAAGAAGGCTCCTTAGAACCCGACAAGGGCAAATCAAAGGCATCATCCTGCAAAAGACGGGTTGCATCCTGGAGTCCCGCGCTAGAAGAATCCTTGGGACGAGAGGCAGTATCGTCCCGAAGAGGCAGGGTGGTATCGCCCTGGGACCGAGAACGAGAGGCAGAGTCGTTCTGACGTCGAGAGCGAGAGGCGGTATCGTCGTGGCGGCGAGAATGAGAGGCGGTATCGTCGTGGCGTCGTGAACGAGAGGCGGTATCGTCATGGCGTCGAGAACTAGGGTCGGTATCGTCGTGGCGTCGTGAACGAGAGGAGGTATCGTCGTGGCGAAGCGAACGAGAGGAGGTATCGTCGTGGCGAAGCGAACGAGAGGAGGTATCGTGCTGGTAACGTGAACGGGAGGCGGTATCGTCTTGGCATCGAGAACGAGAAGCAGCATCGTTCGATAAGGTATCGTCCCGGTATCGAGAACGAGAAAACGTATCGCCCTGGTATCGCGAAGAAGTATCGCCTGGCGAAAGCACACATTCCTCATCCTGGCGTAGAGAGGGAGAAGCTTTCTTTAAAGAAGAACTCCGTTCTCTCTTAGAAGCAGACTTCTTAATCGGCAACGAGTCGTCTTTACGTCTGTCAGACTGGGCGTGAGGGCGGCTAAAGGCTTGTACTAAAGTCAAAAGTTGTTCCTGCATGACAGACATAAAGGATTTAGCAACATCAGCTGGGTCTTGCGGCCCCGAAGGGGGGGGGCTGACGAATAACACTCGTAGAAGGGGGAGGATCTTCGGCAGCAGGCTTCGCCCTTTTCACAGGCACGGAGTCGAAATCATCCTCCGACGGAGAAGGTTCATAACTGCTAGAACCGGGAGAGAAAGAACGAGACCGTTCGTCGCGGTTCCATCTCCTCTTAGTAGGTCTTGAAGCTTCAAACTTCCATTTACGTGGACGAATTCGGAGAAGAAAACAACACATTCGACACGTCTTTCCCGTGACGGTCAAGAGCAGCCTGGGAATCGACAACAGGACTGTCTGAGGCGACGGCTGACCGAGGGTACGTACCTCTCACCCCCTTTCGGTCATCGACGTACCTTCTCCCTTGGTCCTGGGAGCTTGGTAGAGGTCTAGGCCTAGGGGTATGACAGATTCGGTCAGTCGCCACCTCCACTGCACTAACACAAGCACTTTCACTTTCCTTACCTTTAAAGACCTCCAGTTGTTCTTTAATGGCCTTCAACTCGGCCGCCAGGCTAGCGTACCGAGGGTCATCCGTAGATACGGAACCTGTAGGAGGTGCAGGAGTTACTACCTCAAGGGAAGGATCAAATTCCAAAGAGGAATCAATAATAGGATCAATAGATAAATCTACGCTAAGTTCGTCTTCCTTACCACTAACAGACTTAGACTTAGACCTAGAAGCTCTCCTAACTCTATCGAGCTCTAGCTTACGCACATAGCGCTTCATAATTAACCAATCTTTCTCATCCAAAACCTTACATTCCCCACACCTATTATCAAGGGCACAAACAAAACCCCTACAATTAGAACAAACGGTGTGAGGGTCTACCGCCATTTTCGGTAGTCTCACCTTACATTCCTCATTCGCACAGATACGGTAATGACTCTTTTCACTCATAATGAAAAACAGCAAAAAAGCTAAGAGAAAACAAAATACAACGATCGCCAAAACCCCAAATCAGAGTACTTCACCAAAAAAGCAGACTGGTACACCGAGCAGGGAAAGCGAAGAAAAACTCTTAATGACGGACCAACGTGTTGTCGATCCGGCCGGCAGAGATGAACTGAAGAACAGAAAACGGGAATGATTCCTCCTACCACCCTTTAACGGGTGTTACCACCCAACCACCACAAGGCGGTTGCCTAGTTTTAGAAAAATTCTGCCGAAATAGAGATTATTAGCTATGTATATATAACTGCCAGGTAAGTTCTATTCATAAAATTATGAATTTTTCAGTACTGTAATTGGAGTCTATACAAACGTATGTACAATCATGGTTATCTAATCTGATTCAAGTATAGTAGCCTTTTGTATGTTATGCTTGAATTGCAGCTACAATTCTTTAACATTCCTATGTGAATGATGACTTAATACTAACATATATCTTGTTAAAGAAATAGTACCTTTGAAACACACATTTATGTGTTTCAATTTATTTCAAATTTGCTGGATTGATAAATAAATTTTCTTATTCTAAGAACTATCTTGAAACTTTTCTTTTATAATTATATACAGTTAAACATAAACCATTAAGTTACAATCACAAACTATTCACTGTTGATAACATTTCTATAAAATGTTTGAAGAATATTTTAGCAGAAAAATCCTGACTGGATAACAACATATTTCACATATGAACCTAATGATTAATGTAAAGTCTTACTCAGCTCTGTAATTTTTATGTAGTAACAAACTTATCAAGAACATAACACCAGCTACAAAATATAATAGGAATTAAACCTTAATTAAAGAAACAACACAAACTTCTAGTTTTGTGACGCTGTAATTTTCCCCTTACATACAACTTCCCCAGCTCTTTCCTATAATTAAAGTCCAGTGAACAAAGCTAAATAAATGTTCCATAACAAAATCCATTTCTTTTTAATTAATAACCTACTTGAAGTATGTTGTAAAAGTCAGCATCACTTTGATTAAACACACACTAGTCTCATTAATAAAGT
Organism: Palaemon carinicauda; assembly: GCF_036898095.1. Taxonomy (NCBI): domain Eukaryota; kingdom Metazoa; phylum Arthropoda; class Malacostraca; order Decapoda; family Palaemonidae; genus Palaemon; species Palaemon carinicauda. The sequence continues at coordinate 107,610,186 of NC_090744.1, read as the reverse complement.
AAAAGAATTGGAAAACTTAAGTTACGTTACAGGGCGACTTAAGTGTCATAATAAAATTCATACAAAATCATTTAAGCAGAAATTAAATCATTTATTTTCAGATACTGTACTTATTTTCTAGGAAAAAACATTACCTACCCATCCCATTCCACAAATATGAACATGCAACCCACTAATGGAGAACTCTCACCTTTCAAAGACATTTGCAGCATTTAGGTCACAATCGTAATTAACATATATATCAACTACGGACTGAGCATCTGCACAAATGCGCGTGAGAGCCTGAATGACCATCCACTTATGCTGAAAACTGGAACTGCCTGCTTCCAGAATATTGAGAAAGATTTCTTTGAAGAACACCTGGAAATATGTAATAGTTTGTTTACATCAATCTTTTTATATTTATTCTTGGAATGTTATCATTTATTGTACTGATAATTGGTAAATTAACACAAATCTCTTCACCTCATAGAATTAAAGGTCCTTTGAGTTCAGACACAAAAAAAGGCTGATATAACAGTGAATGGTTACATTGTTGTAAAAAAAAAAAAAAAAAATCTTTATCATTACAAATTGAGATGCCTCTACCAGTTACTCTATTTGTTTCAATGTAGTAAAATACCAGCATTATTTTGAAGGTGTTAATCTTCTGCATCGCTTCAAATTCTAATAAGCTTAAATCATAACTCTCCAAAACCAATGAGAGTAAAACCACATATGATATAATTGACTTCCTATCTTCCTACATCCCCTTCACAGTGAAAGATTTAAACTACTCTATATCCATCCAAACAATATAAAATAAACTTTATTTGCACCCTTAAAAAGTAAAAATTTTATTCTATTCATCATAAAATAAAATAACTTTCACTACTTCCTAAAAATACAGACTACACTTACCTCTATCTGCATTTTAAGATGAGCCTTGAAGTTGGACAAAAGAGCAACAAAAATTGCCAGCGATAAGTGAAATACCTCAGGAATAGGAGATACTCCATTTTTACTGAGGGCTACACACAAATACTGCTTGATAGCAGTAATGAATGTGTCGTTCGATCGAAAGACTTGACCAGCATTCTGTACAATAGATAACAGCATCTCTAGGGACAAGATCTTTGATCTGAGTTCATGTGACCTGCGGGAAGAGGGAAGCCATGGGTGAACACCTCTTATTTCAGATGTAATCTTTAAAAAAATTAATTAAAATTTTAGATTACTGCCAGTTTACCTTATATACGGTGAAATTCTAAACTAAACGAACCAAGATATAACAGCAAAAAATTACAAATATAGTTTCCCACAATAGTGTACTTAAAAAATTGCATACCTCAAACATTAACATTGTATACACCAGCATCCTTTTCAAAAATTTGGTTTGTTGAAAGGTAAATATACATATGCAGACATGAATACAATTCAATTAACACATCTCAGATTGAAAAGAAAATCATGGAATACTACAATGCAGTCTTAACTATAAATTTCAGAGCTTCAGGTACTACAACCCGAAATCCCTTATTCATCAGACTACAATCGAGTCAAAAAGTAAAAAATGTAACCAAAAAACAAGGAAATCATATATAACCATCAGCATACTAACTTCGGATCCGGCGACTCAGGCAGAGGCTTCATGGAGAGTTTGCACAGTGAACGGAATACAAGGAATGCATCTTTTTGCAGTGTGTGAGAAAGCTTGGCCGCCATGGCAGTATCACCTTCCGTCATGGTGTTTATACTTTCCTAAAACGAAACCATAAAGCATTAATAAGACATTGAAATTGTGTACAATCAGAAAATAAGGAACATTGACACAAGTTAGTTCTTAGAGCATGTTGCCTAAGTTTTCTCATAGTTCTGACCATCCTTTGTATTCATATCTTATCAGACCATACATACCAATAAGTAGCACTGTAATAGGCATGCAGTTTATTCTAACAATCTAGCCTTTTCCATCATAACGCTAAATAGTACATAGTATTCCAGAAGTCTTATCTCAGCTGTGACCAGATTGCATAATGATCTTCCTAATCTGGTGGTTGAATTGGTGAAATTTCAAGTTTCAAAATTGTTGCAAATGCTATTGATTAATATTATGGCATAAGATTTGCTTCATAATTTGCATATGAATGATCTATTTAATATTGTTCTTGATCTTAGTACAGTATATTTCTTTTTTTTTTTTATTTCTCATATATGTTTCATGTGTTACCTTTCTGAATTGTACAGTACTTTAATAGAGAATATAGAATACAGTAGAGCTGAATCTCTCAACAAATCATTCTTGAATACTGAGTGCATAGTACGGGCATTAGTCAACAGGTAATTTCAGACCTTGCATAGGGTATATTTGCTGCAACCACTTAGCAAGGATGAACTTATCATGTATTATGTACTAGGTAAAAAGACGTAACAGATCTATACAGGTCAGTGCTTTTGTTAAAAAAATTAAGAAATTGCATCTAATTAAACTTACAATAGTGTAAAAAATAAAAAGTAAGAAACAGAGCAAAATTACTAAGGGATACAAAAGCTGATCATAAAAACTGCAATATTCACTGGAATCACATTAGATGAAGAGAATATATCGAATTATCAAGGTATTCATCCCATGCTTACTCATATAATATCAATACAAATCGAGTGCATTAAACACAGTACAATAATATCACAAACTATTTTAGGTGATTTGTATTCTTCCTAGCTATACTGTATAAATCTGAGTCAATTACATATGGGTGTGTCTTCAGCAAAACTAGAATGGCTGTTGAAACTTTTAAAAAGGCAAATATAGCTGCTGGAAGGTGAAGAGTAGGCCCCACACTTGCCAGGTAGAGCAACCTTCACTTTGACCTTAACCTACTGTAGGACTTGCAGGGTGGTTGAGGCAGCTGTTTAACTTAAGAGGACTCAGGTTTGTATAGTTAGGACACGAATAAAAACCATCGTCCTTTAATAAGAAATTCATCCTTAGGAGGGAAGGAGTCTTTATAACAAAACTGACTGATTTAATACCTCGAGAAATACCAATACATTTTGATCTTGGAGATAAGAGAGTGTCACTGAGGAATAAGATTGATTGATTGATTGGTTTGGAGTTTTCTGGTGAGGAATAAGAGCATGGAGGCTACTTGCATGGTATCCAATCGTTAAGTGACCGAAATATGAAGTGCCAAAACACTTTGAATTGAGTCCACTCAAGCAATAATGATGTGTAAGGAAACCTGGGAGCACAGATACCAGGACCATGGAGATCAGGAGTGAGTGAAGACCAGAAGAGCAGGCGAGATGTTGGGTCATCACCAACTGACGGTGTGTGTACTTGGTAATCATGACTAAGTGCTGGTAGGAAGAACGCTAATGACTGTACCGTGTACCGGAACATATTTTCAGGTATGAAACATTTTTGATACATAACCTGTTGGCTTCACATACGAAGCGAGAACATACTAGGATCGCCTTCCCAAGTATAGGCATTCTTGGTACGTACCATCGTTACCAAAAGTACATGGGGAGAGATCAGTCAGTCCTAAAACTCTGGCTGATGGGTCTTCTTGGAACTTGGACTTCTTTACTAGAAGTAGTCGGCACAGTCAGGGGAAAAAAGGGATTTTGACGAAGGAAAAATCTATTTCTGGGAAGAGACCTGTGGCGCCCGGTGAAAAGTCCTTCTTGTATATCTTTTCTGATAAAACCTTCCAATTATACCAGAGAAAGATAAAAGCATGGAATGCTGAGGTTACAACCCTCGCGCGAGCACCTTTTGGGTGTCGTGTATAAAGCAAAGGCGCGTGAAATCCACTATTCACAGGTTGTCTTCCATTTAGTTAATTCCTTCGTCAAAGGGATGGGCCGATACAAAGGCCCTAGACAAACCCCCAGCGCCACACCACCCACGCCACGACGAGAGCGCCACCTGAACAACATCCTTCTTTTTGGAATACAAAGTGTTGAATTGTTTTGTTGTGCTCTCGGTCTTTTTTATCAATCGTGGATTTATTTTGTCATGTCCGAAGCTCCATCTTCACACATTCCAATGTTAAGTACCATAGTTTGTTTTGACAGTATTTTATTGTACCGGGCTTTTGTTTTATATCCAGTATAGTCTGTTTTATTATTCCCGTCTGGCCTTTCATGGCGGCCATTGTTTGTTCACTTGTTTGGGAATTCATCTTTGTCTGCCCGTTTAGTACTGTCACTTAGGTTCTTGGTTAAGTCCCTGGCCTTATGCCTTTAGAACCGTTATTATTTTTATTTTTATTTTTTTTGTGTATTTATGCTCATGGTACTTTTTGCTAGTAAGTCCAGCCTACGAACGAGATAGCGATTTAGCTTTGTATTTGTTTAGTACCCGCCCCTCCGAGGCGTTCGTCACTCGACTGTGCTATTTATTTTAAGTTTTAGCAGTTGCTATTCTTCGATCGTAGTGTTTTATGGATGTACAGGTTTATTTTATACGTTTATAATAGTGTTGTGTGTTTTTTAGTCCTGTTTTTATGTTTAAGAGAGCGAGAGCTTGGGGTCCCCGTTTTCTGTTCGCAGCACCTGTTCAGCGTACCCATATTTCTAGTTGAGGATGGGTATTTTCCACATATGTTCCATCTCCCCTTGTAAACAAAGCAAAAACATACTAAGAACCATTGCCCTAGCAGAAAATTCTCAGTACTGCACTGTTTCTTTCTCCCATGGAGAGAGAAACATTAGTAGTCACAAATATGCGATGCCAATTGATAGGGCTTCCTAGACTTCTTCAATGACATCTTCTATTTGTTTATTTAGAAATTGCACAGAATACTCTCCAAGAACAAGAAGCAGAGGAGAGGGAAAAACTTGAAGTTCGTCTTCTACTGGGTGATGCAGGCCGATGACAATGCTCATAAGGGGGAAGAGACCACAGGGACTCTTGATGAGACAGCACAACCGAGTGATACGTCCTTAATGCCTTTCCAGGTTCGAGAAGACAAAGAAAAAAAGACTGTGTCCTTCACATTCACACTCGGCAGCAGGAGGACTCTTTCCTTCGATGTTGCACCATCAATGTCAGCGGATAAACAACCTTCTTAGTTTCTCATTGTTGTAATTATTGCAAGGCCAAGCGAACAGCAACGGACATACCACTTAACAGAAATAACAGCAGGTAGCGCAGATAACGCTCTCGTATTCAGTTACTAGAAAACACTGCATATCCTTGGCTTCTTCCCTTAATATCCCTCGAACTCGATCTACCAGATCCTTTACTTAGTCTGAAAGAGAAAGTAAAAGTTTAAACAGCCAGATTAAGAGGCAGTAAAGTAGTACATGTGTACTGAACTGTTGCCGAGAGTAGGAGGCCTACCTTCCACCTGACAGCAACTACATTTACCTCGTTAAGAGTATAAACAGTCATTCCAGCTTTGCCAAAGTCATACTCCTATTATAGAAGGATGGTTTGCATTCGTGTGGGAACAAGCATTTTTTTTATTCAGTACATACATATACACAACACAAGCTATGAAACGTATCATTACTACATAATCACAATAAAAGTGAAGTATTTACAAAGGATGCTTGAGACAAAGTGATATATCAAAGGAAATGTGAGTGATACACAAGGTAACATAGACCCCTTGATCTTGCTAACTCATATACTACTTTCTGACATTACCTCATGACATCCCTTTTTAGTACTAACTACAGTACTGTAATAGCACACACTCCTAGTCATATCAACTTGATTATATTGTTTAATCATCTCACCAAAACCCATTTTGTTTGCCAACATGTGAATCTGATACCAAAAGTTCATTAGTGTGAGATTCTACTAAACAGTATTTCTACCTTGGACTAACACATAAAAGGCAAAACAAACCTGCGATGGAACTCTTGTAATCGAAGTTGGTGTGAGGGGTGGATTTGATGCTACAGAATCACTGCGACGATCTATTATAGCTTGAGGAATATCATCGTGGCCTGTATCCTCTTGCAGGGTACTCTGTGTTGAAGTGACGTTATCCTCAGCCACCAATGCATCAGGCACTGGGGATGAAGTTTCCGGTAAATCGAGTACAGAGTTTTCCGAAATGACCGAATTGTGAGTGTCTCCTCCGTTCATTTCGGCAACGCTTTCAGAGCACCCATTTTCTAAGACTGTAGCTTCCTTTGATACTACTACAAAGATAAACAAAAAATGTCAAATTTCCAGCACTATCAGATTAATACAGAAGTTTTATTATTTGTAATCTGTTGGTGCAATACAAAAATATTCAACATAATCACTGTATGTACAAAAAAGACATTTGTTACAATGACTATTTATCACAAGACATAACCCAAACTATGAATCATACTCCTACCTTTAACAGCCTTGCTGACGATATCCTCAACAAGCTCTGTTGCAATTTCATGAGAACTAAGATTGGGTGACGGTGCTTGAGGAGAGTCTAAACTTACAACAGAGCCATTTGGTATAGGGTTTTTAGACTTGGTGTCTGTGGAGTCACTGATGCCATTACAAGACACCTGAAAGAAAAAGCATAAAAGTTATTTACTACTAACACATTCCCATATACAGTACTGTACTTAGCCTATAAGAGTTTGGACTCTTAACAGGAAGGCCTAGTTTAAAGTTTAGTAATAGAGAGCAAGACATTTCAAATTCAACAAAGAGCAATGTTTGTTCTTAAATATCACAAAAGAAACTGAAAACAATTAAAAATTGAGAAATGATCTAAATTGTAGAGAAAAAAAAAAGGTGTGTGTCTTATTCCTTCAGAGAGAGAGAAAGAGATAGGTTTACAGGTATCAAAGTTAGACTATATGGAACGTATATAAGCTTCTGTACTTAAGAAGTTTAACACCTTCCCTACTCACCACTCTCTCTTCTTCTCCCGTTTGACCTGTCGGAACTTCTACAGATATGGGAGGATCTGAAGTGTGTTGGCCGTTTTCTTGAGGAGGAATCTCCTGATTCACTTGATTTATTTGGCTTGCTGTACTATTCGACGACGCATTGCTGGAGCTGTGGACTCTCCCCGCATCTTCTACTACTTGTTCAGTCTGAGTTTATAGGAGGAAGATACAGATACCTGGTTATGATGTACAGTACACTATTCAAAACAAAATTCCATTTAAGCAGAATTCTATTTCACCATGTAGTGCATCAAAATTTACAAACCATTTCTAATGGAAAAATATCAGTAGAAATACTAATTAATTCGCATAAAAATAAATTATTTGGCTTTGATTTATTGCCATCACTACTCCAATCAAAGCTGGCCCTAGCCTAATCAATCAAGTTCAAAAATTGGTTTGTAATCAACCTACTGATTGCTCCAATACTGAACTCAACGGATGATGCAATACTGTTAAATTTTAACTATTTAATGCTATGAAGGTCCAAAACTTCTAAAGAATAACACAATACATGAAAAGTTTTGAAGCCAAAAATGGTCCATCTCCATGTGTCCTTATGAAAAGTAATGAAAGACAATTTAAACTCACGGCTTGGTTTTCCATACGAGTGAAGATGATATTTATCATCTGTGTGAGTGCGGCTTTTGCTGTAACTTGGTTGTTCATATCTCTGGATGCAAGAAATATGTTGTAACACGTCCGTACGGCCACTAGGACCGTACCCTCGTGGACACTTACATACTGAGAGGTAATAACAGTCAATAGTGCCTGGAACAGAAACAAGATAGTGCTTATATTCCAACAAATACCTTAATACTGTAATAATTTATAACCAACTTGTAACTGAACATTTAGAAGAAATGAGGCTGAAAAGTATGGCTACATCCAACGGTCAAATAAATCTTACTTTCAACATATTTGGATTCATGAATTTGATGAAATTTTAGCTTTCTTAATTTTTCTTTTCAGGGAGTCAGACCTACTACTGTACTTAGAGGATAAAAGATTATCATTCTGCATTAAGCAACAAATCTTTATAAATATCATAATACAAATTAACTCGCCAACAAAGAATCTCACCTTGATTATTTGAATTTCAACATCTTTGTCCGTGGAGGGCCCGTTGAAGCAGTTACATATCGTTTCAACAATGTGGTCAATCAATCGTTTATTAGGATTGTTGGGGTCAGTGCAGTTGCCAGTAAGGTGTCCATATGCGATGAGTTTCTGTTTATAGGGCACAAATAAATGTTGATATCAAGATTTTGAAAGTAAATTGTCTATTGCAGAATGCCTATTCCCTGCAAAGCAAAATTCATAGAAAGTACTGTATCATATATTTTTAATTCTCTTACAGAAATTTTTAATAGGGAAATATACAGCATAGTGTACAAGTCAGCAAAATAAAAGTATAAAATAACAATATGAACTTTTATAGATTCCCTTCTTTAACTGATACAGGATGATAGAAAAGAACAAACTATTTGGTATGGTTAAAAGTCTCAAGTGACCCTACCACAAAGTAATTTTGGAAGACTAGAATTTATGCATAAAAAAAGATGACAAGGAGAGTTCATGAGCTTCAAGACAACTTAACCAAAAGATAAAAAAAAATATCAAAATACCTAATCTATCTATTTATCTCAATTGTCTGAGATAGAATAACCCATAAAAGTATTGCTTTGTTAGGAATAACAACACAACTTTGTTGGGAATAACAACACAAGTGTTGAAACCTTTTAGAGCAACAGTCTCGTACTACGAAACCCGGCAAGAGAAAATTAACTGACAAATTTTGAAGAGTAGTACTGTATCTTCACCGTAAATAAAAATATTACATAAATGAAAATATTAAAAAAAAAGAATCTAGTTAATATTAGAACTAGTGTGAATTAAAGATATGAGAGCAGAGACTTTCAAGCAAAACTGTTAATCACAACAGAACTTAAGGGATCAAATACAAAGCTGTAATCTATCATATGGTGAGAAATAAAAAATAAAATAGACACGGAGTACAATAATTTGTATTTTTCCTAACCGTACAAAACTGGAATGGTTATTTAAACTTTTAATCCATCCATCCATATAACAAGGCACTTCCCCCAATTTAGGGGGGTACACGGCATAAAAAAATGTGAAAAAAAAGAGAAAAAAAAATAAAAAAGGGTGCCACAGCCCACCCTCCCACATTATCCACCACAGATGAAGCTTCTTAAGCTGAATCCCCTACTGCTGCTATCTTCGCAGTCATCCAAGGCGACCGGAGGAAGCAGCAGGGCCTACCGGAACTGCGTCACAATCGCTCGCCATTCACTCCTATTTCTAGCACGCTCTCTTGCCTCTCTCACATTTATCCTCCTATCACCCAGAGCTTACTTCACTCCATCCATCCACCCAAAACCTTGGCCTTCCTCTTGCACTTCTCCCATCAACTCTTACATTCATCAGCTTCTTTAGCAGACAGCCATTTTCCATTTTCTCAATATCACCAAAACACCTCAACACATTCATATGCACTCTAGCTGCTAAATAATTTCTTACACACATTCTCACCCTCACTACTTCGTTCCAAACACTTTCTACTCGAGATACACAAGCCATACTCCTCTGACAACACTAACTAGAAAAGACTGGCCTTCAGAGGCTTGGTGGGGAAGGTAAGACTCGCCGCTGCAGAGGCAGCTGTGCACTCCTGCTGTTCCCCAAGCTTCACAATCTCAAAAAGTTAATGAGGTAAACATAATTGCTAGCCAGTTAGAGCAACCCTTGCTTTGACCTTAATCTTCACAGGATAGATGACCAATATATCCTGATCCCCATTTCTAATAAAAGAGATGGATTAGGACTTGAATTTGGAGTTGTAAAGAGTTGAACTCATGATCTTGGATATGAACTCCAGATCAAAGAAGAAAAGAAGAGGAAGATTCTCCTCTGTTTGAAAATGACTCCCAACAGTCTTGGGGGCAGATTACTATATGATTCCCATTTCCAAGGCTCAAGCAGGATTCACTGAGGGACCTGAGGACTCAAAGTGATGAGTGACATCCCAAAAAGGGACTAGAGTTCCTAGAGAGGGATGACTGTTCGAAACCCCTTCTGAGTCAAGGCTATTGCTCCGAAGGGGAGAGACCAAACTCTTTAATGAGACCTGACTAAACACCTGAGTGGTAGCCTTCCATCACACAGACTGAGAGGAGCTCCTCTCAACAAAGGCATTTGAGACCCACAATCCATTGAAGAAATGCTCCGACTCAAAAAGAATTACTTGTAGTTCTGCAATGCCTATCACAGAAGATGGATAGGTCTATTGGTCCCTCAAAAAGGAGCATCAGCCTATTCAGATACTACTCGGCATGTGGCAAATAGGAGCCACAAGGATTATCATAAGGACCAATGTCAGAAGCAGTCTGTCGAGTAATCGGTAAATCAGGCAAAAGAGTTGAAAGGTTAATGCATCCAGAATGTACCAAGTGCTGCTGACATCCCTTGAATTGGAGAGCAGCCTAATGGAAAATGTTCTGGAACTGGAGAGCAATACACTGGAAGTTCTATGACAACTAGGAGGCAAGCAGGCACTTTGATTGTGAATCCCTGAGGAGTAAAAAGCAATTCTACCACACACATCGGACCCCAGGAGCAGGGAACTGATCATATTCAGTGGCAGAAACTTTTGGCAACGTTTCCCAAGGGCAAACTTAATGCGTACACATTTGCCAATGCATCATGACTTGCTCGGTTGTGAGCCTGAACTCTAAAACAAGTGCACAAACACCAGCAAGAGCACTTGCCAATGGTTCTAGAGTCACCTATACCTTGCGTATGCCCAGGTGTGAGCACTCAGATGGTGATGACCAAGGTAAGGTTAGTTTGGTTGGTTAAGTTTGCTGCTGCTGCAAACAATCTCCAAACCAAACTGGCGCTACCCCTGAAGGAGCAGACGGCCGAGGCACTTTTCCAAGACTTGTAGACACTCATGACCCAAGGGGAATGATGGAAGGCGCCTCCAACTCCAGGGCATTGTCAGACACGATCACCAGAATCTTACAAGGAGCCTAGCTCTGGTGAGCTAGTGCGAGGTGGTGACAAGTCACACACACGCTTACGGGGCACTCGAGAGGGAGACCACTCAAGGGAGGAAGACCTCTCGTACTACTGAGAGCGTCATCCATCCTCGCAGGTTTGAGGTTAGCACGGAACCTCAGGCTGAGAAACCAGTACAATGAAAAGACTCAGCGTGTGCACTCAACCTGGGGATAAGCGTGTCAGGCAGGAACTCCAAAAAAAAACCAGTGTGCAGAGAGGAGTTAGCCTACACACTGCTGTTCCCCAAGCTTCACAATCTCCAACAGCCGTTCCTTTGTGGGAGAACCTGAAAGCCCCAAGGAAGGCCACAATTAAGAGAGCTAGACTCCCAAAGGGGGGGAAAGGTGCCACTGTTTCTCTAGGGAAAGCAATATCGTCTTTGGGAAACGAAGGTTGTCCAGGGATCAAATAGTGATAACTTATTCCATTGGCCTCTAGATGAAGCTGAACAGGAAGAGGTAGGTGGGAGCATACAAGTCACAGGAGAGAGGTCCGGATTTCTTCAATTTTGACAATGAACTCAAAGACAAAGAATCCTTTTTAGACTTCTTCCTACATCTACCGAATCACTCCCACTGGGAGGATGACCACTCCTGACACTCGACACAAGGAGAAGCTTCCATGTAGGAACGTCTGCATGAAGGGCAAAGACTATGAGGATACGTCTCCATAGCTGACATAAATATACCGCAAGGGCAGCACAATTTGCCATGACAAACCCACATGTTAGTGGCCTACAATAATCAACCACTCCTGAAAAGAAAAGTTATTATAAGCAGTCAAATAGGAATAAGTGGAAGAGATTGACGAGATGTCTACACTTGACAGTAGCCAAACCAAAAGTGAAGAGAGCTCACAGGGTAAGTGCATGAGCAGGTAGGTTGGTCTATTCCCGCTAACTAGCGATGGGGTTATTGACACCGCACTTGAAATTTTTTATGACTAAATCCAGCTCATGCTAAAACATATATCCTTGATAAAGAACGAAGGTTTGTATTTATGTCGGAACAAAATCAACTTTCAATGTAAAATTTACATGCGTGTTTGTCTAACATCAACCATCCACAAACAAAAGCAGTTGCTTAATCAAAACTCCATAAAAAAAAACATAAACATTACCTGTATGCAGTCGAGCGCTGCAACAACAATCTTTGCCGACTTTGACTGACATGCCAGCTCAAATGGCAGGAAGTGCTTTTCTGCATCCAAATGAGGTGCATCTCCCTTGGGTACTGGCAATGCTGCCGACAGTCCACCACCTGATCCATTATCTGATTCGCCAAGCTCACTACGAAGCTCCTCTGTTAATAAAGATAAAAAGTGTAGACCATTGTCAAAGGAATCAAAATAGAGACATTAATTCCTTATCACGATTCTTAATTTTGCTGTAATATACATTATATAATGGCATTACCTATAGTAAGGTGGGATTTTTAAATCTTACAGGTTAAACATACTGTACTAACTTTCCTAGTACAATAAACCTTTCAAGTTTATTCTATCGTCAAAGAATTGAAATAAATATTCTCAACCCCAAAAAGGGGTAAAAATCACCCACATCCTCTTACCTAAAGCCTGTTCAACTGCTTTCTTTAACTGGATGTGATGTGACCTCTTTATTTCTTTCTCTCCATGAATTCTCTCCAGAGCCCTCAACATGAACATCCTAGCGGAGGGAGCTGAGTTCATTCTACTGCATCCTGAAATTAAACTAATTCAATTTAACAGATATGAGTCATCCATTAAATAGACAGAATATCTCATGGAACATCTTATGAAGAGTTTGAAGAAGCAAAGCGCAAATGTTTGGGGTTGTTATGCTAAGGCAATTGGTAAACAATGAATGATATGCTTCATTCATTTACAGCAGAAAAGCAAGCAATTAGATACACAGGCCTAAAGGAACATTTGATGTCCAAGTTTTATTTAAACCAAGAGAACTTGGGAGACAAAACTGTGACATTGGTTATGAATTGTGAATACAGTATATTCTGATCATATTACCTTACCAACCTCTACAAGGGAAGGGGGGGGGATCTAAATTTTAAATCTATAACAAAAACTTTAAGGGGAAAGCCTCCATAATCCCCATTACCCCATCTTAAAGCAAACACACAAAATGTTCTGTACAGCATAGTCAACGGAGAAAGTTATGTTTCAACAAAAAAGTAGATGATCTGGTAAGTGACATGGCTTTGTAAATAAATAACTATAATTTGTCCCCGAAGCAACACAAATCCTATTATTCTCTCTCCCCTATATACTAACGGCACACCCATAAACAGCCAAGATAACAATGATTGATGCATACACTTTAAAATGTGCATCAGCTCATACTAAAATTCAGCGAATGAATAGCGATAAACTATATAACCTCATCAAGCTTCCTGACATACAAAATGAAAAAAGCATACTGTACTTAAACTCCCAAACAACTAAAGCAACACACAAAAAATGAAGCCTCCAGTTTTCAAAGCACCTTCCCCAAATGGCATTTTATTTAAAAACTACCAACAGATGGTCTCCTCTGAACTCATAACCTACAGGACATAATTAATTCACAGTGTTTTTAAAATGGCAAGCACCATTTTACTTTGAATTCTTAACACACACATGGGACCTAGCTAAAATACTATAATGAAATCTATTAAAAATTAATAAAGACTAAGAAAGAATCAGATCAAGAAATCCTCTTTTCTGAAGGACTCTACGAAACTCAGCACTTGAACCTGAATGAAATACTGACTCAAGGTGAAGATTATCTAAACACAAAGTAAGGCACTTTAAACACTTCACAACTTCTTGACCTTTGGGAAATGTGAGAACTAGCCTAATGGGCATTAAACAAACTGCAGTACCTTTCAAATTTTTCTAAATAGGAAGTCATTTGTTCTACCCTATAAATTCCAGAGCCATCAATAAACAACCATTCAAATTTTATGCATGTATCTATCAATCCGGGCCATGTTTACATTAGTACTTTGCCTTCTACTTTATATGTTACACGCATTCCAAAATTTATGATTAAAGATAAGTATTAAAAAAGTTCTAGTATCTACAGCCCTTTTAAAAAGGTTATTGTGTATTGTATTTTCCTTATAAGATAACTGCCTTTTTATACTAAATATCTCAAATAAACAAACAATCAACCTTTTATTTTTATCCTATGACAACCAGTTACTGCATTCCTATTTAGATTTTGCCCAATCTTGTTTTTTTCTAAATTCCTGCAATTTTCCCAGAAACTATCACAGATAAAGTTAGTTCTGAGGACCATTAGGAAAAAACAGCATTCAATAACACACTTAATCAAGTTCCTTTATAAAAAAAATTAATACTGAAAACTAGGGACATGATCTCACAATCAGAATGCGACAGAAATTGGTCTAATAATGACCTGTACGAAAATCGACCTAAATTCGGATGGATTCAAATTAATAAGGGGAAAAGGGCAACTAATAAATCACCACCTTTCTATACATCCATAGAACACTATACTACAGATTAAACTGCTACAATGAATCCCAGTTCATAAGTACAGTTTCTGTATCTGAAATTAAAGACTTATTTTCTAGAAAACAGCAGATCTGAGAAGTTAAAAAGCAATTAAGTATAAGATCTATTAAAAATTTTCAGAGCTATCAATTGTATGATCAAACAAAACTCTATAAGCAAGTGACGATGTACTCAAACCATGGTTGAGGATGTATATCACAGGCTTTTGATGTGAATGTTCCAAAACATGCATAAAAATTCTGTATTTTCAATATAAAGAAATTATCAATTATCATAAAGTGCTGGAAAAAATTATAAAAGTAAAAGGAAGGGCTAACACAATATGGATTAAAGCCATAAAATAAAACTGTTCAACTATTTGCGAGTGTGATTAAATCCTTCAATGTTGTTGTTTTACTGATCTCATTAAAAATTAATAAGGAGTTTCTAACAGAGTATTAACTATAGTCAATTATTTTTAGCGAGGCAGATTTGCACCGACTCGCAGTGGTGCCCTTTTAGCTCGGAAAAGTTTCCTGATCGCTGATTGGTTAGAATTTTCTTGTCCAACCAATCAGCAATCAGGAAACTTTTCCGAGCTAAAAGGGCACCGCTGCGAGTCGGTGCAAATCTGGCTCGCTGAAAAAATTGACTATAGGATAATGGTAACTCTAGACTACCTATGAATTACCATGTTACTGTATATTACATTTATACTGTACATCCTATATACAAATAAGAAGAGAAAGCAATAAGATTGGTAGGAAGGCAATGCTAACTTTATGATACAGGAGTATGAAAAGTACAGTATAGGTGCTGTACACTGCTGGTTCTACATCCAACTTCTGTTTCTTCTCCTATATACAATTCAAAAGAATTTTGGAAAAGAAATATGTGCAAATTTATATGGCTAAATTTACAGACTTACCAACTACATTATGCTCAAATCTAGATTTTTACACAGAAAAATTTGTTCAGAAAAACTTGTTATATCAAATTTTATTAATTTTCAAAAACTTATCATCTCCGTCTATATTAATTCAATGTATCTAACGAGTGCAGGAACAGTATAGTAATATAAAGGTCAAATTCCTTTTCAATTGGGCTGGTAAAAATTATGCACTGTGTATACAGGGAGAAATGAAAATACTGTCTACACAATACTAGAAATTAAAATCTTGAATGAGGTTCCTTGCGATGGATTTTGCTACACAAATGTACAGTATATGAGAAAAAAAAATAAAACTCTGCTTAGTCAAATGTCTCCTTAAAAGAATAGGCTTGAAAAGAAATATTCTCAAATTTTCATTTTGTACTTAAGAAATGGCCAAACTAAACGAACTTAAATTAGAACTAATATGTAAAATGTCAATTTCAGAGATAATTTGTATTTTTCCCTAACTAATACAAAGCTGTAGTTATTTATATTGGATATTAATTTCAATATAAATAGCAGAAGGTTTGTTAATATGGGAACAAAGCTAATTTACTATGCAAATGCTGTTTGATGAGTAGCCAAGATACAAAGACACATCTAGTGAGAAGTACTGTAATTCCTTTAAGAGTTCTACTGTATTTCAGAAATTATGGAAAATCAACCACAACACAAAATATAACAAACTACAAAATCTACAGTACTTGGTATAAAAAAGGGCAAGACTATAGTTGTTAATGACAGAAAATGCAAAACAAATACTCTACTTTTCCTTTGAAAATTAATACAAAAATCATATAACAAAAAATGAGATAAATATTACAAAATTTAACTAGGATACTGCAACCACACAAAAATGTCAAGTACATATAAAACATCTAGTCTGGTTAATATCAGATACTGTAAGTAACTGCAGAAGATTCTCAACTTACAAACATTCAAAGATAGAAAAATTATTCAAACTGAAATAGTAAATCGTAGATATTGTATCAAAAGTTTGTATACTGTGACAAGATAAAGAAATACAGTGCTGTAATAAAACGATATTGTATAATTTAATACAGTAAGCAAAACGAAATTTACAATAACATCACAATTTTTTAAGTAATTTGTATTTTTCCTAACATACTTACCTAGAACTACCTTCTTAGGAGTTACTGGTAACTCTACCTAACCGACCAGCTTTTTGTATAGTTTACCCTCTTCCCGTTTTCTACGGGGTCAACCTCAGGCAGTGTGATACGTGCCCTGAGACGACCCGGGGTCGGGCAGCGTGCTAGCTCAGGTCGTCGACTTGTCAGTAAGTTTCGTTGGAACAGGTACTACTCGATCCTGCAGGTTCTCGGGGAAGGATGGGTGGGCCATAACCCGAAGGTAGTTCTAGGTAAGTATGTTAGGAAAAATACAAATTACTAAAAAATTTGAGATTTGTTCCAACACGGTTACTTACCTAGAACTACCTTCTTAGGAGACTTACACTTTAGGAAGTGGGAGTGTCCTGCAGGGATCAGAAGTCGACGGGGAAGCACGCGAGATAAGGAGGTCTTGGTTCCACGACCACTAGAAAACTGCACGAAAAGGGGAAACTATCCAAAAAACTCACTTAGTGCCTAATGGCTTAACTTTTCAAAACCAACTCCGATACATGTCCTCTTGAAGTGACTAAGGTCTTTTCAACATCTTCCTGGCCCGGACGGACCGGGGAAGGAAGGAAAGGGGGGGTAAGGTTAAGGAAGGAACTAGTGTCTCTTGGCATTAACACCTCTGGTTACCCTGGGGCTATGACCTTAGATCTCTTGAAGGGCCGAAATGATTGGGCCAATGGAAAACCTGTCCAAGGATTTTCTCGAGCAATCTTTGAGATAGTGTTCCGTGAAGGTGGACTGTCTAGACCAGGTCCCATCCTTCAGGATCTTTCCCACAGCCATGTTTTTCTCGAAGGCCAGGGAGGTGCTCGGATCTCTAAAATGATGTGGCCTTGGTTTTCCCGGGAGAGGAGTCCCAGAAGCCTCGTAGGCCCTCTTTATCACCTGTCGCAGCCAGAAAGAGATAAGAGTTCTTCGAGACCGGTTTCTTCACCCGGCCTGTTGAGATGAATAAATTTTTGATCTGAGGGCGGAAATTTGCGGTCCTCTCCAGATATTTTCTTACTGTTCTCACGGGACATAAGAGTAGATCCTTCGGGTTGTCGGAGCGAGGGACCGAAAACCATCAAACCGAGGATCCCAACATAACGGGTTCTGCGTCTTCGCCACAAAGCTAGGGAACGAACCTAAAGGTAACTTCTCTCCACCCTTTGGAGTGTGAGACCTCGTAAGAGAGGCCGTGTAACTCTCTAACTCTTTTCGCCGAAGTCAGGGCTAAAAGAAAAGCTGTTTTAAGGGTGAGTTCTCTGTCTAGTATGTCCCTGAGAGGTTCGAAGGGTGGCTCTGACAGAACCTTGAGAACTCTGGCTAGGTCCCACTGCAGAACCCGTACCTCCTGGGGGAACATGATTGTTCAAAACTGCCGATGAGCATAGAGGTGTGCCTTGAGGCTCCCAAGTCAATGCCCCTAAGATGGAAGACTTGACTTAGGACTGCTCGAACTCCTTTGATGGCCGGAATGGACGAACCCACGCCGTCTCTCAGGTACACCAGAAAGTTGCAATGTCCTGGATCGACGCCCCTAAGGGCCTGATGTTCTTGGACGCACACCACTTCACGAAGACTGCCCACTTTGCCTGGTAGACTACTGCCGAGGAACGCCGTAGATAACCCGACATCCTTGCCGCGGTTCTCGATGAGTATCCTTCTTTCTTCAGGAGCTTCTCGATAACCTCCACGCGTGAAGGCGGAGGGATTGAGGGTTTCGTGCCACCTGTGAAAGTGAGGTTGACGCAGGAGGTCTGGCCTGTTCGGAAGCGGGCAAGGAGGACGAAGAGCTAATTCTTTTAGGTCTGCGAACCAGTCTCTCTCCGGCCACCATGTCGCTACCAAAGTCATCGACAGGTTGGACGACTCTCTCACTCTGTTCAACACTTGTCCTTGAACGCTGCTGACGGGTCTGGGATCGGAGAACAGAACACGGGGAGTTGGGCGTTCAGACGTGTGGCGAATAAGTCTATCAATGGGGAGCCCCACATTAGGATGACTGCCCGAGCTACCTCCTGGTGTAGGGTCCACTCCGAACCTATCACTTGACCCACCCTGCTGAGGCCGTCGGCCATCACGTTCCTCTTTCCTGGGCTGAACCTTGCCGTCAGTTCTATCCCTTCTTCAGTCGCCCACTCTAACAGTTCCGTGGCTAGGGCGCATAGGACCCATGACTTCATGCCTCCCTGTTTCTTTACATACGCCACTACTGTGGCGTTGTCGCACATTAACGCCACAGTGTTTCCTCGCAGGAAGTGTACGAACTGTCGACACGCCCTCAGAACCGCTATCATGTCCTTTTGTCGATTCTCCTAGCAGGTGTGCTCCCCAACCCTCCTTCGATGGGTCCGTGAACAACAGCATCTCCGGGGGATCGGGGGCGAAGGCATACCCTTCTCTGTGCTCGACCTGATGTTCCACCAAAGAAGGGTCTCTCTCGTCTTCGGGAGGACTGGGACTATTTTGTGGGGCTCCTTGCCTTGGGTCCACGACTCCTTCAGATTCCACTGTACCGGGCGGAGCCTGAGCCTCCCTTACGGTTCTAATTTTTCCAGCGAAAACAGATGACCCAGTAACTTCTGCCAGTCCTTGGCCCTCCTGGGTTGTCCCGTCAGGAAGGGTTGAAGGATATGTTCCAGGTTGGCTAACCTCTCACCTGAGGGGAAAGCTCTTACTAACTGGGTGTCCAGGACCATCCCCAAGTAAGTCATTCTGGTGCTGGGGACTAGTTGGGATTTCCCTAGGTTGACCGTGATCCCTAATACCCTGCAGAGGTCGAGCAACATAACGCCTTGCTCCTTCAGTTGTTCCCTTGAGGCAGAAAGAAGCAACCAGACGTCCAGGTACCTGAGTAGTCGTATGCCTTTCTCGGGTGCCCATACCGAGATCGTGGTGAACACCCTCGTGAACACTTGCGGGGCCGTCGACAGGCCGAAGCACTGGGTTTTGAACTGCAGGACCCTGGACTCCCACTTGATTCTGAGGAACTTCCTGCTGGAGGGGTGCACGGGGATTTGAAAATAGGCATCCTTGAGGTCGAGAGACATGAGGAAATCCCCCTCCCTCAAGGCTGCTAGCACCGTCTTGGGGGTGTCCATTTTGAAGTCCGTCTTTGAGACGTACTTGTTGAGGGCTGAGAGAGTCTGTAGCCCTCTTTCAGGACCGTCACCGTCCAGGGATCCGCACCGAGATCCCGCCCTGCTTGCCAAAAATGTCTGAGGCATCCCCTACTAGGGGCTCCTGAAGGAGTAGGGGGCCTCTCTTCCTACCTCATTCTGGAGGAGCGGCCAGAGCGACCTCTCCTAGAGATACTGTAGGAGGGTCTGAAGGCTGACTGAGGGGCTTCTTTGGTCCTACGGGTGGTCTGCTGAGAGGTTTGAAGCCAAGGAGCTGACGGTGGGTCTCTTCGAGGCAGCAAAGGGGCGGACTGGGAGGAGTGAGGGACGTCCGCTGAGGCTCTTCTAAACACGGGCTTCCTCATAGAGGGTGGGGGGGCCCAAGGTCCGTGTGTCTCACTCTCCTCCCTTTCTCCATCGTATCCTCCACCAATTTGATGGGGAAAATGTCGTTTCCCCACACGGAGGAATTCCTCAGTCTCCTAGCTTCTCTGTCAGGTAACTTCCGCACCAACTTGCTAAGGACAGTATCCCTCTTTCTAAGTACCCAGTTCGTAGCCATAGACAGGGACTGGGACGACAAAAACTTAAAGGCCTTGCCTCCCGAACTAACTATCTCCTTCAGCGTGGCCTGATTGTCAGGAAGGGAGAGGTCGTGGGACGCCTGAAACCCCACCAAGCCGCAAGACCACCAATCCAACCAGGAGGACACATAGACAAGGTCCTGTGCCATGTCCTCCATCATAGAGGCTTCTGACGGGGAAAAGCACACGGGGGCAGTGGTGGCCCTGTCTTCCGAGGCTCCCTGGTTCAGTGAGGTCACCGCTGTTCTACTGCACGGGGTCCGCCGCGATGCCCTACTGGGACGTAGAAACGTTTCTGCGATTTCAGCCCTGGAAGCAGCCTGGAGGAACTCTGGCTTCTGGGGGCCTCCGCCAGTCCTGCCAAGTAACTTATCTATTCTCTCCATCCCCAACTCCACGTCCGGAGCGAGAGGGAGAGACAATGAAGGCTTTTGTTGCACAGGGTTGACGACCATTATGGACAGTCCGGAGAGCACGGCCTTTGCTGCTGAGGGCTTAGGTTCGTCTAATCGGTGGTGTCGACGAATTAGGGCCAGAACCTTACGGTAGGAGGAGATGTCGTCAGATGAGCACTCCCCTCCTTCCACTAGGGCGCCCGTCACCAGTTCCTCCGTACGGGGGTACTCCGTGACGGTAGGAAAGACAACGCTGGACTAGTCTGCCCGTGGTATGGGCTGCCCCGTGGGGACGAAGGTATCCGTCATGGGAGTACCTTGTTCCACGGGGGACTCCGTGGATGGGGGATCCATGCGGACCGACGGGCGCCCTTAGTGCTTAAGGAAGGCCTCCAAGGTGCCCGTGGTCGACGCTAAGCCTTCCTTCATAAGATACCCGTGAGGACGAAGGTATCCGTCATGGGAGTACCTTGTTCCAAGGGGGACCCCATGGATGGGGGGAGCCATGCGGACCGACGGGCGCCCTTGGTGCTTTAGGAAGGCCTCCAAGGTGCCCGTGGTCGACGCTAAGCCTTACTTCACAAGATACCCGTGGTATGGGCTGCCCCGTGAGGACGAAGGTATCCGTCATGGGAGTACCTTGTTCCACGGGGGACCCCATGGATGGGGGGGATCCAAGCGGACCGACGGGCGCCCTTGGTGCTTTAGGAAGGCCTCCAAGGTGCCCGTGGTCGACGCTAAGCCCTACTTCACAAGATACCCGTGGTATGGGCTGCCCCGTGAGGACGAAGGTATCCGTCATGGGAGTACCTTGTTCCACGGGGGACCCCGTGGATGGGGGGATCCATGCGGACCGACGGGCGCCCTTGGTGCTTTAGGAAGGCCTCCAAGGTGCCCGTGGTCGACGCTAAGCCTTCCTTCATAAGACATACGTCCTTCCTAAGGGAAGAAGAAGCGGAGGCCACCTTAGGTTAGTCACTACACGGGGAGCCTGGTTCGAACCCTCTAGCCGGGCGACTGGTCCGAAGGAGGAGGTAGGAGGATGAGACACAGAAGGCGAGGCTCTAGGGAGCCACCCGGAAGCGGCCGCGGCTGTGGTAACCTTAAACAGCTCGCTCCGGGGCACTGTGATGTTCACCCACTCCTTGGACTTGTTCTTCTTGGCTTTCTTCTTAGAGAAAACGTCCAAGACTGCGGGGGGAAATCCTCGACGTTTCCCAGGTGTGGTAGGCTGCAGAAACACGGGGGGGTAGCGTAGACGAGGGAGCGATTGAAGTACCTGAAATAAGCCATGATGCCGGGGAAGAATCCACACCTGGATTCCCCCACATAGGACCTTCCGAGGAGACGGGACCTGCGGGTACCAGGACCTCGCCTCCTACCCACACTCCTGTACTACTCTCAGGACCCACACATGCCTGCCCCACACTAGACACTTCCCCCACAGGAATATCAGACTCTTGGGGAAGGGCAATGGGCCTCTTCCCCGCAACGGACTTACCTCGTCCCCTACTCTGGGTAGGGGGAGAAGGGGAGCTACAGTCTGCCGAGACTTCTGGGGAAACCACAGGCGACGAGACACTGGATTCCTTAGGTGACTTCTTAGCCGCCTTCTTCTTCTTAGTCCCAAAGAGCATCCACTGGATCTCACTCCAGTTAGGACACTCCGGGCACGTAGAGGCAGGGGAACACACTTTCCCCCTACACGTGGAGCACAAGGAGTGGGGATCAATCTCAGGTTGATCCAAAACGCAACACTAATACACCCAGAGACACAAGGATGCAAAGGGAAAGTGAAAAGGGAAACACGTGGGTAACACGCGGTAAGCACAAAGGATCGGGGGGACACAAAGGGTCGCACAGGTAAGAGAGAGCGCGGCGAGATGTTGATCACGCCGCGACCAGAAACTTACTGGCGAGTCGACGACCTGAGCTAGCACGCTGCCCGACCCCGGGTCGTCTCAGGGTATGTATCACACTGCCTGAGGTTGACCCTGTAGAAAACGGGAAGAGGGTAAACTATACAAAAAGCTGGTCGGTTAGGTAGAGTTACCAGTAACTCCTAAGAAGGTAGTTCTAGGTAAGTAACCGTGTTGGAACAACTGATATTTAATTCATATGAAATTTAGGTACAGGTATTTGTTGACTTGTAACTGGAAATCATAGGCATGGAAGTTAAGTTAGGCCTACCCTAGGACAAAATATAAAAAAATTTGACTTACAAACAGCTTATTGGAACCTATTAAGTTTGTAAGTTAAGGACCTTCTGTAGTATGTATTCCTATTAGAAACTATTACAAAAATCATAAGATAAAAAGGAAGCTTACATTAAAAAATTATATCAACATGCTGTACTACATACAGACACAAATTCAAAGACCCCTACACTCGTTAACTTCAGAAAATGACAAGTAACTTAAGTAATTCTTCAAATAAATCATTACAAAAAAATTATCAAAAAAGTAAAACTGAAAAAATCATATTACAAAAATAAACTAAGGTACCGATACAAGAAAATATATTGCAGACAACCAAGACAAGTTAATGTCAGAAAACGCAAAGTATATGCATACCTTGCGCAGGCTGCTCCGTCATTCTGGAGCCCAAAATAGGAGGAAGAAAGACAAGCAAGCTGAACCTTCAAAATGTCTATTACAAGCAGAGATTACATTCTTCCCTTCCTCTAGCCGAGCATATACTAAGCTCTGCACGAACAAAACATTCGCCACCTACAATGATACAGTATAGGCTTATGAAATGCAGGCCAAACTTAAAAAAAGGCTGTTAAAGTAACAATGGTAACATCCAATATATATTTAAAGTTTGACTATTTATTGCTTAAACACACACAAGATAAATTACACATCAATTGTAAATTAACACACGGTTTCTAATTCAACTTCCAAACTTAAGTTGATGATTATATTTTTCTGTTAAATGAAAAGCTATGGGATTTTAATAATGCATATCTTATATTACAACATTTGAATATCTTTCATTCATAAATTGAGTTTAATGTTGCAGGTTTTAAGACAATTTAAAAAGAAAAAAAAATAAGACAATAAGTGTCTTTATTTATTTTTCCAAAATTCTGAAGGACCACAATCGGTGGATCTTAAGATCTTCCTATTTGGTACAAAAAAATCTATCTATAAGTTTGATAATATTGTTTTAAATCCTTTATTGTACAGTAATAATCATACCAGTACAGAATCTTAATTGTCCTAGATAGTACAGTGACTAATATTAACATTTGTAACTGAATAGCAAAAACTAGTAATGTTACCAAGATATAAATTGAGTATAAAGGTAAAATTGGCCTCTTTATTTGTGAAATGATGTGCACTGTATAATAACCACAGAAAAATATGGATAAAATGTGGCTTAACAGACATCTTTAATACAAGCCACTGCAATTGTTTTTAAATCTTTGATAAATTAATGCAAATATTCAGAAAAAAAATCAGGGGCTACTTTAAACACACACAACATGCAACCAATCATGAGTAATCATGGATTATCCAACTGATAATTCAAAGACTTCATACTTTAAAACAAAAATTTTCTCTGCATGAACTGCAATGGCAAAATTAAACAGAGCATGATAGAGGATATTTAAGAGAAAATTATGCAATAGGTAACACATCATACCAAACAAAACTGAGGCAATGCCAAAATAATTTCCATTCTGGTATCAATGCAACAATGTGTTCCTCTTACCCTAATCATAGGAAATTTAATATAACATGCTAAGGGTACTAAAAAAAAATACTATAGAATATACCTGCACATTGCCCTTCCTACATTATATGCCATCAAAAAAGTAGGTACGGTATGTACTGTACCTCTACAAGCAATTGTTTGACTAGATAAAAAAAATAAAAACTGAGAAAATCATCGCGTAAGTAGATAATAAAATACATGTACATGATGTACACTACTGCACCATCTCTTGGACAAAGTAAATCTTATTAGAAAATATTCATTAGTAGCAATGCTTCTCCATCAATCATTTATAGTAAGGCTAAAAGGCCGAGAGTACATTTTTTACTAACGAAACCTGTATGTATACAGTACTAGAAACTGCCGTGTAAAGTAACCAACTATATACAGTACATGTTTCCAACATGGTGATATATGTTATATATAGAGCTGACCAGTCTTCCGTCCCAAACAGGAGGTTCAACAATAAAGAATCTATGTACTACAATAAGCTTGCTATGAAGAAGCCTTTAAATAAACATTCTTTTTTTCTATTTTTTTGCTATGCAGTAGAAAAATCTAAATATTAGAAAGTTGGGATTTAAAGCACACTATGGAATTTTCATCCATTCAGCTGCAGTTTTATTTTGACTTACTGTATTGTATTTAGAAACACGGTTCGACATATACTAAGGAAGGAATTCTTTTAGAACGTTACACTTTTCTCAAAGAAGTTGTTACAATATATCTACTACAACTAACATTCAAAAGCCTTTCCTAATTATAAAATCTTTCTTACAAGATGATTGGTTCGAAATACTAAAAGCATTGTTTACATTCATATTCTAAGTCGGTCACAGCACATTTAATGCATTGTACTGTATGTGCTTCCTTAAACACAAGACTAATATGAACCACTTACAGTTTCAGTAAGTCTTCAAGTTTCATAGGTTTCAACTTGCAATATCTCAAGGATTACAGTTTCCTTTTACCATCATATTTATGTCCTCCAATTGTTTGCTTTCTGGCCAAGTTATGTTTCCATGTCATAAAAGTGTTTTTATGTCCTAGATTATGACTTTATTACTGCATTAGCATAGGTATGACTTCAGTGTGTATATACGGTACAGTATACTGTATTTAGAAGTGCTCCACTAAAATCAAAACTGTGACTATAATTTGCCATAGACTCAGATCTCCTTCTAAAATAATTCTGGTTGTTACTGGTATCTAACAATAAATATATGACCAATCCTTGTACTTTATTTTTTTCATTTACTTTTTTCCTACTAATAGCAATTTACTTAATTTGATTTAAATTTAGATGGCTATCCACAATACATCCTCACAAAAATATAGGAACTGTATCATGACAGAAGCTTTAATAATAAAATGGCTTTACCAAGCTACTGAATATAGAGGCTTTAATAATAAGATAGCACTACCAAGCTACTGAATAACATGTAATCTTTAGCATAAGGTTAACTCAAAGAATATTCTTGAAAAAGGGGAGAAAATTATATGAAGACAAAAAAGTAAGGTATCAATGGGAACAGATGAAGAGTAGCTGGCAGAAAAAAAACGACTGGAGCTATAGAATAAATGCAGCAAACGACGGAGAAGTGTTGCCTATATCGAGATATATTAGGCACAGGGACCACAGAAACCCTTTGAAGGAATCATAATGACTGAGATGCTATTTAAATGTTCTAAAGTTCCATAACAGATTGTGGTTTTGAGTATATTGTACATTATTTGTGTTTGTATTCTTAAAAAACGAGTGTGAAGATCACAAAATTTAAAAATGGTTGAAAATACTAAAATCTATATCTAATTTTTAAGCCAAAGAAACTAAGAAAGAAAATCTATAAGCTAAAACACCCAAATCTACTACTGTAATTAATTTAAAAAACTTTATTTTGCAAAGGGATTAGGTCTTGCCTTTTACCTGACATTATTTCAGAGTTGCCTCAAAATATCAATAGTAAAATCCCCTTTTATTTAAGATGCTACAGTATTTACGAGTTGCCTCAA
Organism: Palaemon carinicauda; assembly: GCF_036898095.1. Taxonomy (NCBI): domain Eukaryota; kingdom Metazoa; phylum Arthropoda; class Malacostraca; order Decapoda; family Palaemonidae; genus Palaemon; species Palaemon carinicauda. The sequence continues at coordinate 107,583,822 of NC_090744.1, read as the reverse complement.
CAAGTCAACAGTAAAACCTCATGCAACAGCCAAACTAAACTCACTCCTTAACACAACAACAACAAGAAACAAACTAATGACAATTCATATCAAGAGTACCAATCTACTATTAAATCATTAACACCAAATATTCCCGCATTCAAATTAAACATGCACATAAGACCCAAAGGAAAAAAAGTGATAGGAAAAAAAGTGATTTGAAAAGATTCAAAATTCTTTGGCCACATCATCAAACAAGTCATAAATCACTGAAGGAAATACAAAATGTCCCACATTGTTGTTGAGTGAATACAGTTGAACACAGATGGACTTATTAGGTAATATATCAATGAATAAAAAGTAGGCCATAGTCTTCACCATTAATCAAAAGTGGTAGACTCAATCCCTCACCATCCATGATACCATATAAATATATATGACAAATTCGTAGGTAATTTGTATTTTTCCTAACAATACAAACCTTAGCTATTTAATATGGGTAATTACTTTCGGCGTAGCTGAAATGACGAGCCATTAGAATTTTAACGAGGGTTTACTACCCCACCGCTAGTTAGCGGGGGGTAGGGAGGGTAGCTTGCTACCCCCCCCTCCCCCCCTCACACACACCTGTGCTGAGCTCGCTTTGTTTAGAGGTAGGACTTCAAGGGGGATAGGGCTGGCGGGCAAGTTTGATTAAATAGCTAAGGTTTGTATAGTTAGGAAAAATACAAATTACCTACGAATTTGTCATTTGTTCCGTAACTGAAATACAAACCATGCTATTTAATATGGGTGACTCAACCCTTAGGAAGGGTGGTAAGTCCCGGCCAGTACTGGCTTTTGGATTTGCCCGGGGACTCAATATCTGAGTGTGTCAGCACTCAACAATAAGGAGTCCCTGCACCTTGCTATACAAGGGCTGCAGCCTACGTAAGCTGTGTGTGAAGGTTGAAGAGTGACTCGTCCTAGGAAGTTGACCTGAAGTCCTTTAGATGGAAACTTTAGGCAAGGACTCTCCCAATACCACCTCGTCAGGGTATGGGGACGTGACAGTATTAACTTAATACTAGGAACACAAGGAAACATGGTTTACCTGCAGTGGTTTGAGGTCAGCTGTGCAGAGAACCCAGGATGCTGCTTTCCCCAAGAGAGGGGAGGATGAAGAAAAGAATAAGGGCCAGACATACCTTTTCATTCATGCAGACTAAGACCGGGTAACAATGCCCTCAACCCTCTGCTACTTGTCCATTAAGGAGCCTGAGGTTTAAACCAGCTGTTGTGCAGCCACCACAGGACCGATAGAGAACGTATCGAGTCTCCTGTGGGTCACGTCTTGCAGGTAGTGGGCTGTGAAGGTCGTCTGACGCTTCCACACCCCTGCATGTAGAACCTGTGTCACTGAGAAGTTCTTTTTGAAGGCCAGGGACGTAGCTACGCCCCTGACATCATGTGCTCTAGGGCGACATGACGGAGGAGGGTCAGGATTCAGGAATAGGTGTATTACCTTCCGAATCCATGCCGAGATTGTATTCTTGGTAACCCTCCTCTTCGTCTTTCCAGTGCTCACAAACAATGCCTGCACTTGGGGACGAACTGCTGCCGTTCTTTTAAGATACAGCCTCAGACTCCTTACTGGGCACAGTAGGAGATGGTCTGGGTCATCTGTTACAGAACGAAGTCGAAACCTGGAAAGTGTTGAACCGTGGGTCCGGCACTCCCGGATTCTGAGTCTTAGCAACAAACTCAAGGACAATTCTGAATGTTACCTCCCCCCATCCCCTTGAATGGGCGATGTCATACGAGAGACCATGAAGTTCACCGACTCGCTTGGCCGAGGCCAAAGCTAGTAGGAACACCGTCTTCCAAGTCAGGTGGCGATCTGAAGCCCGGCGTAATGGTTCGTAGAGAGGTCTCTTAAGAGACCTGAGAACTCGAACTACGTTCCATGGAGGAGGTCTCACTTCCGAATGAGGGCAGGTAAGTTCATAACTTTGTATGAGTAGCGAAAGTTCCAGCGAAGAAGAAATGTCCACTCCTTTGAGCCTGAAGGCTAGACTTAAGGCTGAGCGATAGCCTTTCACTGCCGAGACTGAAAGGCGCATTTCTTCTCGCAAATATACGAAGAATTCCGCTATTGCTGGAATAGTGGCATCGAGTGGAGAGATACCCCTTCCACGACACCAATCACAGAAAACTCTCCACTTTGCCTGGTAGACCCCTATGGATGACCTTCGCAGGTGTCAGACATCTTGTTCGCAACTTGTGGCGAAAAACCTCTCTCTGCGAGGAGATGCTGGATAGTCTCCAGGCGTGAAGTCGAAGCGAAGCTACGGCTTTGTGAAAGATGTTGGCTTGTGGTTGTTTGAGTAGCTCATGTCGTGGAGGGAGTTCTCTCGGAAGTTCCGTTAGGAGCTGCAGAAGGTCCGGGAACCTTTCCGCATGATGCCATAGCGGAGCTATTAGGGTCATCGAGAGATTGACCGATATTCTGGTCTTGTTGAGTACCCTTCTCATCAGAAAGAATGGGGGAAAGGCGTAAACGTCGATGTTGTCCCACCGTTGTTGAATGGCATCTTGCCAGAGTGCCTTGGGATCCAGGACTGGGGAGCAGTACAGCGGAAGCTTGAAGTTCAACGCTGTCGCGAACAGATCCACAGTCGGGGAACCCCACAAAGTCAGGACTTTGTTGGCTACTAGATGGTCCAAAGACCACTCGGTACTCACTATCTGAGATGCTCTGCTCTGACTGTCGGCAAGCACATTCCTCTTGCCTGGAATGAAGCAAGCTGATAGTGGGATCGAGTGGACTTCTGTCCATCTCAGTATCTCTACTGCGAGATGGGATAGCTGCTCTGAAAAGGTGCCTCCCTGCTTGTTGATGTAAGCCACTACTGTGGTGTTGTGGCTCATCACCACCACAGAGTGACCCGCCAGTTATTGTTGGAACTGTTGAAGAGCTAGGAATACGGCCTTCATTTCTAGCAGATTTATATGGAGGCACTTTTCTGATTCTGACCACAGGACTGAGGTCCTGTGGTGCAGAACGTGGGCCCCCCACCCTTTCTTTGCAGCGTCAGAGAACAGCATCAAATCCGGGGGGAGGAAGAGAAGATCCACTCCCTTTCGTAGGTTCTCGTCTGTCACCCACCATTGGAGGTCCGTCCGTTCCGCAGGACCAATCGTGATCATGACGTCCGGGGAATCGTGTCCTTGATTCCACCGGGACTTGAGTTGCCATTGAAGAGATCTCATTCTGAGGCGACCGTTGGGAACTAGACGGGCCAGGGATGAGAGGTGACCGAGGTGACCGAGGAGACGCAACCACGATTGGGCTGGGAGTTCCTCTCGTCTGAGGAAAGGACTCGCGACCCTCTTCAGCCTTGCTATCCTGTCGTCTGATGGGAAAGCTTTGTGGAGATTGGTGTCTATTATCATGCCTAGATATACCAGTCTTTGAGTAGGTAGCAGGGAAGACTTCTCGAGATTTACCAGGATCCCCAGATCTTGGCAAAGTCTCAGAAGTTCGTCTCGGTGTCGAAGAAGGGTTGACTCCGAGTCTGCTAGGATCAGCCAGTCGTCCACATAACGGAGGAGACGGATGCCGATCCTGTGTGCCCACGATGATATCAGGGTGAACACACTGGTGAAAACCCGAGGTGCTGTGGAGAGACCGAAGCACAGCACCTTGAACTAGTAGATCTTGTTGTCTAGGCAGAATCTTAAGTACTTCCCTGAAGACGGATGGACTGGGATCTGGAAGTACACGTCCTTCAGGTCCAGTGTACACATGAAGTCTTGAGGTCTCACTGCAAGTCTGACCGTGTCTGCCATCTCCATGCTGAACGGGGTCTGCTTGACAAACCTGTTCAGAGCTGAGAGGTTGATGACTGGTCTCCAACCTCCAGACGCCTTCTTTACAAGAAAGTCGACTGAAGAAGCCTGGGGACCCGTCGACGACCTCTTGGAGAGCGCCCTTCTTCAACATGGTCTCGACTTCTGCCCGAAGGGCTTGCCCCCTTGCCGATCCCATAGCAAGGGAGCTCAACGACACTGGATCCGCTGTCGGGGAGGTAGAGATGTTATGAACGGGACGCGATATCCTTGACTGATTACGGAAATCGTCCAGGAATCGGCCCCGAGTTGCTGCCACCTGGTTGCGCAACTTTGCAGGCATCCCCCTACTGGTGGACATGCAGGGGGACTGCTAATCCTAGCGTTTGCGGCCTCGGCCGCTCCCCCTAGGATTTTTCCCCCCCCTGGAGGACTTTTTGCCTTTCTTGTCTTTGACATGAAAGGGCTTTGACACCGTTGTCTTTGCTGCCGTTACCGGTTTCGTCGTCTTGGTAGGACGTGGTTGCTGGAGGCTTATAGGGCTTAGATGTTAAATCCCTCGGCAGGAGGGAGTCCTGGTTGAACTTCCTCCACCTCTCAGCTGCCTGCTCCACATCCTTAGGCTCAAACAGGTTTCTCCCTAAGATGGAAGAATGAATGTCTGAGCCTGCTTATCTCGGTGTTGGGGACTTTCTGGTGAAACCTCTCAGACACCGCATCTCGACGCTTCAAGATGGTATTAGCCCACAAGTTCGAGACTTGGTGGGCTAGAAACTCGATGGTACGAGTGCCTGAGAGTAGAAATATCTCCATGGCCTTCATGGTACTTTCCTTGGAAAGGTCCTCAGATCGTAGCAGGATGCCTAGAGACCCTAGCCAGATGTCTAGCCACTAAGTTGCCTGCATGGCACACTTCGCTACCTTCTCCTGGCTGAGGATCTCCGTAGCCGAGAAAGCCGCCTGCCGGGTGGGGAGTCTCTCGAGAGGGACTCCCTTGGTAAGCTCTTCCAAAGAATGGTGCAAAGGAAGAGCTAGACAAGTCTCCTCCATGATCTCGAAGTACCTCCTCTGATGGACACGAGGAGGCGGGAGGAGTTTGTTCCCGGCGCTGGACCGGCTGGAGGAGGCAAGCTCGGAGAGCTGGCCCTCGACCTTATCTCTGGCACTCTTAACCCCTTGGGACCAAGGCAGAGCCGCACTGGCCTTAGCGGATTTCTGAGTACCAAAGACTCGGTCCAGGACCGTGTCCTTGCCCTCATGAGGAGGAATCTCTGGATCCGAGAAACCATTGAGATTCCTCATAAGGGTCAGAACTTGCCAGAAAGCGTGTTCTGACTCCTGAAGGGCTGGCAGCAAAGTCTCCTGTCCCCGACGGCTCTTCTCGGGTGGACTCGTGGACGTTCTGAGAGGGCTTGGTTGGCTCTGGTCTAATCCTCGAGGACGACTTCGGAACTGTCTTGGAGTCTTTCGACTCCCTCCTAGGAGGGATACAGGACTCCAGAAGTGATGGTGGGAGGCTCTTCTCCACCCCTACCCGAGAGGACTTCTCTGCGCGAGGTGGGGGTTTCCCTCATTGGTGCGATGGGGGAACGCCTCACCTCACGGGACTCCCCTGAGGACGGGAAATCCTCGTCCGAAGGGGAGGGAGAGAAAGTCTGGGGGGGGGAGGGAGCCTTAGTCATAGACTTCCGAGGAGTCAACTTCGCCCTTGGAGAAGTTACCACGTCCACTCCTCCTTCTTCCTCTTCAGGAGAGTTGAGACTGCCACTGCTTTATGTCCCAGTTCAGAGAGAACAGGCTTGAAAGCCTGTACGACCGCTCTGACGAGGGACCCAAGCCAGGGCTGTCGACTGACAGTCGCGCTGTCAGAAACTCCCTCTGGAGGGAAGGGGATCGTCCCTAGGAGGAGTTACCAAAGCAGGGTCGGCCTGAAAAGAAGAATAAGGCAAGTTCCTGGACCTATCTGGAGAAATCCCTCCCTCCGGCGAGCGCGCTGTTCTGCGCTTGCGGGGGGGGGGACAGTGACGTAGCCGTTCACCGTCCTACACCCCCGCGCGTGGGATCGCGTTGGCGATCACGCTGGTGGTCGCGTGATGGGGATCCGCCTAAATCGCACTCGGGCGATTGCTTGTGGGCACGCGATGGCGATGGCGAGAGCGCGCGTTGGCGTGTTTGCGAGCGATGGCGCGCGTGGGCGAACGATGGCGCGCGTGGGCATGTCGGCGAACGATGGTGCTCAGGGGCACATTCTGAAGATAACGGTGATTGTTCGCGCGTGCGTGGGCACACAGGATCATGATGAGCCCATAAGGGCGAACACGTAGGGCGCGCGGGCAGGGGAAATATCCCTTGCACGCGGGCGCGCATCTTGGACTGCAATAGGTGGGCGTGCAGGGCGCGCGATGGCGCGTAGGTGACAATGTTGGCGAGCGCTGGCGAGCGCCGACGAGCAGGGGAAGAGATTATCTTTCCCTTTGCGCCCAGATCCGAAGATCGTGGGCGCACAGGCGAGAGGTGGCGCGTCGGAGAATGCTGGCGCGTAGGCGATCATGGGCGCACTGGCGGGCACGACAGCATTGGCGCACAGGTGAGCGCCGACTCACAGGAGAGCGCTGGCACACTGTAACTGGAACTGGAGCGCGCTTGCATGCAATTGCGCGCTGGCGCGTAGGAGATCGATGGCGCGCAGGGGATACCTGGCGCGTAAGGGACTTAGTCTCTAGGAGAGAAAGTCCCTTGTGCCCCGAAGGGACCGATGCCCGCCTGAAAACGCGATGCTTGGGAGCCCACAGCGCATCAGCAGCCAGGAACGGCGAAGGCAGGTCAGCAGGTCTAGCGGGAGGAAGGTCGGTGCGTCCTTTGCAAGGATGACCTTCCACCGAAGGAGATTGCGAACGATCTGCAGAGAGGTCCAGGGATGTAGCTGGCAGGGTCAGTGATCGACGACGAGGTTCCTCTGCGGCGGACTGCGGGGATGACGAGCCGAAGAGGCGCCTCCTTACGCCCTTGTGGGGCGAGGGAAGGCCTCTACGGCGAAGAGGAAGGCGAGCTTTGCGCCTTATACGCCCTCTGGGGGTCGTAGGATCAGCAAGCTGACCAGCAGTCCTCCGAAGAGGAGTCTCTGTCAGTGAACTCCCCCGAGGGGGAGAATCACCTGCAGGAGAGACCGTTGGACTTAGCTCCTCCCTCGAAGGATGTTCGGAGGGGGGATCTAAGCCTTCAGCTACATCAGGAGCAGAGGTTTGACCTAACTCGTGAGAAGCCTCTGCCACAACAACGTCGACGATAGACAGAGGATCAACCTATGCTAAATTCGGCGACTGTTTGACAGCTGCTCCCAACTTGATCATGTCAAACAGGGCTTCCTTGGAGGGTGAACCCTGAAGCCCCAAGGAAGCCCAAAGCTGCAACAAATCATGGTTAGACACATTAACATTAACAGCAGTATTAATATCCTCCCCCAGGGGAGGAGGAGGAGCTGCCTCACTATGGGAGGCAACTCCCTCTCCCAAACCCCGAGATCGGTCAACAGAACTGCGGCCTACGCTACCACTCAGTTTCTCGGAAGAAACCATACGAGTGGGAGCTTCGGAGGAGGTTTGGGGCACGGAAGAAGAAGCCTTGGGTTTTTCCCCCTTCAAAGAACTCTTCGAAGGAGAAATATCCCTTTTGGACTTCTTCTTCCGGCGCCGGGAAAACCTCTCCCACTGGCTCCCACTGGGAGGTAGACCACTCCCCACACTCACCACATACGTTATCTCTATCACACCATTGGCCCCTACAAAAAGGACATAAGGTGTGAGGGTCCGTCTCGACCGCCGACATATAAGTCCCACAAGGGCGGTCAGGTAAACCGGGACACTTCCGCATCACAGAGGGCAACTTCACAAACACTCTGTAGAAAAGAAAAAGCAAACAAAAGATCAGTCAAAATGGCTGTCCGTCTAGCACCCGAGCCGATAGCAAAGTGAGCTCAGCAAAGGTGTGTGTGAGGGGGGGGGGGGTTAGCAAGCTACCCTCCCTACCCCCCGCTAACTAGCGGTGGGGTAGTAAACCCTCGTTAAAATTCTAATGGCTCGTCATTTCAGCTACGCCAAAAGTAATTACTGTACCCATATTAAATAGCGTGGTTTGTATTTCAGTTACAGAACAAAAGAATATTTCATGAAAAGCCTAATCCACATACTAACTAATTTTAGATTTCCAACGCACATAAAACGCAAACCCACTAGCCAAAGATAGGCAATGCTTCTAAAAAACCGGATTAAACATGCTAACATACTTAAAACCATAACACCCTTCCACCACACTAATCGGAACATAGCCAAATACTGCTGTCTATTGATGGCTTACAAGATTTCAAATTCTAGATGAGAAATTTAAAATACGATAACTCATAGGCTAATTTCTTAGGAAATTTGGCACAATGGATGGCAATTTCTCTAACAGAATCAAAGAGGGACCTTGCTTTTGTGTTTAACATATTGAGAAGCTTATGGTATAGGAAACATTCAGTGCTTGTTGCTGTACAAGGCACAGGAATTATTCAGTCTCAATCTTTAAAGTTTAGCTTGTCTTCTTGTGTGAATGGTGAGCATGAACATCCTGGTTTCAGTACCTGTGCTTTGCCCACATATTGATGTCATGGGATTCTAGTAAATTATAAAATGACAAATGAGAATTAACAGCTTTAGGATGGCCTCTTTGAACTTTAGTTTCTCAAGAAATAGGATTTCTGTTCTTGAGTTCACATGGCGACATGAGGATTTTTCATCCTTATTCTCATGAGTTAGGCTATTACATAATCTAGAAAATTCTGCTGCCACTTCAGTAATGTAAGCTTGTACCTCAAATGTCTGATATATTGCTTGGTATGGAAGAGAAACTATTATATACAGCTGTAAAGATAACATGCATACCTGAAAGACTATAAAATACCAGAACCTCAACATTCCATTTCTGAAGTGTGAAGTAAGTGTTAAGAAGGTTCAGGAGGGGTTCACTTAGGGAAGAAGCCCTTCATAATCTGGTAGGGGGACATTCTATAAGAAGTCATTTAGGATGGGGGGAGTTCAGTGGAAGGCCTTGTCAGATCGGTTGTTCCATCCTAGACGACAATGGGTAAGGGTAAGGTAGGTCAAGATAGGATGAACATATAAAAATGATTCCGTTGATTATATTTCTTGCTCTGTTAAGTAGGCTATTTCACAGCACCATGTTTGGCATTACACACACACACCAAAAGACACCTAGATAGAAATATACAAATGGCCCAAACTTTGAGTGTTTAGGAGGAAATCAATTTGCCATCTTCCAAACTGTATAGCCTAAGATATACATCCTAGCTAATGTGAATATTACACTCTCATCCTTGGGCATAGCTTAGACTATTGCATTAACTATTTGGTAAAACTATTCTGCAGAACTCAAGAAGCCTGGCTGGATAGTATATAGAAGATAGAGATAGAATATTAGTTTAATAACGTATCTCATTACTTCTATTTATATTAACGAGGACTCAATAATATTACTGTGCTGCATCATATTTCTATGAGGTTAGATTAGGTAAGGTTAAGCTCAGTTAGGCCAAATAAAATTAAATTGGACTGACTTGACAGTTTTAACTAGTTTACTATGAGTAAAGTTATGTTTACCCATAACCTTTCAAACTCTTGAGATTTTCTATTTAACTAATAGGATAAGGTAAGATTACCCATAACCTTTCACTTTATATTTTCTAAATTTTTAAAATCGACGACAGTAGACCCATAAATTCTACATTAATACTGCCTGTCTTGGTATAGTACAGTATGGACTTTCACAAATTTAACCCATAGAAATGGTAATTATTCACCGTACTACAAGCACTGGAAAACATCAACACTTAACGTTTTTACCTAACCTAACCCGATAGAAACAGTAATATTAACAGTAACAATGTCCGTAAAATACGGCAATAAATGTATTCTCATCCTTTCAACACTTTTCTTATTGAATCACATTCTTATACATAACTTTAGTCACAACGAATAGTTTCCCCGTTAAAATATTTTCTTTAAACGTCTTATTTTCCCTTATCGGAATTATCATAGAACAACGCGTGATAAACTTTACTAATAAAGAAATGAGGTTCTACATAGAAAAACTCCAGTTTTCTTAGAAAATGAACTTTATTTCCGTGATAAATAAATGGTTATTAAGATATACCTTAATATATCCAATGGTAATGTGGGCCACCCAGTGGAAACTGGGGGTTTTCGGTGGGGAAAATTTACCGGCGAATCGATAAATAATAGTAAAACTAACCTTCTCTTCTTTAAAAATTATTCTCTGGGACGCATAATAAATCCACGATAAGTTGCCCAATATTTAGGGATCCTTTTCCGTGAAAAATTCCTTTCACTCTTTTGTTTACATTTTAGTAGTCAGACATATCTGATCCTGTTTGTGCGTTTGTGCATAGCTTGTCCGGCAATAACGACTTTATACTTCCTGCACATAGGAAGTAGCTCCTTCTCCTTCTTTCCCCTACCATATGACAAAGTTTACCCTATTTGGGCATGTATGTATGCTTGAGTGTGATGTAGGTAGTTCTGTGACACACCCAGTTTTCTTAGGAGAACACTTCAGTTCCTTGTAGCTGTGTTACGTGTTGGGAGTGCGTTATGGGGCCCAACGTAATAAAGTGTAACTGCTGCCATTATGGCTATTTCAGTGCTATAGCCAAGTTTCACAGTACTCCTGATGTAGTGAATGATTTTTTTAAAAGCTCATTGTGTTATCCTTCAAAGGTTAAAGTGTCCCAAGTGCGATTATGGTGCAGGATTCATTTGAGATTTACTTTATCATAATGTAAGAATTTGTGATTTATTTGATCAGAATGTAAGGATTTAGTTCTGATTTAAATATAGTTTGGGACCTGGGGGGCTTGACCCTGGCTAAATCTGTAACCTGAGAACTACTAGGTTAGGTTAGTGGGTTTGTTAGGGTCTGTGGCCTTTTACAAATCTAGAAAGTGTTAAATAATCACATTTTGCCCCGTTTTCGCACACCCAAAGTCCCAGGTTCTCACCTGTGTCCGTCGGGAAGGGTGGGATCCCTAACGATAGAACGGTTTATTTGCTGTAGAAATAAAGGTCAAATTCGTTGAATGCACACGATTTACTGTAGGAAAAGCCGTTTTTCCTATTAGAAATTTTGTCCCGTGTTGTGCTATAATTTTACCCCCTCATCATTTGTAATTCCGGACTTAAATTCATACCTGAAAAACCATAATCCACCAGGGAAATAAATATAGGAATATGATCTAACTTATGGTTCCCCCCTAACATGACAACAGACGCCTTGTCCTTACATACCGGGGATAAGGTGGCAACGTCCCAAAGGATGCACTGTCGTTACCTTACCTAAATGTCTTACCTCAGTGTCTGGAGGTGTGAATCCAATGTTATCTACTAAAATTCGATCCTGTCAGTTGTGGCAGGGAAAGTGTTTAATTAAAAGGACTACAAACAGTATTTTTCTTGATGCATTTCCAAACATAGCTACTTTGCTAACATACCCGGTACTTAACACAATTTATGACTAAACAATTTATCTGTAGCTTCTAAGCTTTGAAAACAAATCAAAATTATTGAATAATAAGAATGTTTGCAACCAGGTAACAGAAATAGCCTAAAAATTAAGAACAATATCTCTTGGGGAAAAACTATTCGTTTGCGAGTTACATGTAAGGAAGCGATTTTGAAGAGGTGTCGAAAGTTTACGAATAAAAGTTTCATCATTTATCTGGGCACTGTTAGTGTTAATATCTAGGCCTACAGAATAGCCTAGAAAGTCTTTTTTTTTCATTATCATATCTTTACCAGGTAACTGGGTAAAGAAATACTCATGACTATATGGGAATACCCTAAAATCGCGAATCTAAACTAGGAAAGGTTAGCCATACCTCGACTTTGAGCAATCTGACATTGATACCTTATAGCCCTATCATATACAGTGGCCTATTTGTGGTACAGTTTAAGTTTTCAGATTTAAATTAGACTAATGTGGTGGAATAGTCTCTCATTTATTCAACAGTGACGTGTGGTCATACGGCCTATGGACCCGGACAATTCCCGTCACTCCAAATCACAAGACTTTGAATAATAGTCTGCAATGAAGCAATGGCCTTAAATCATACAGATGACGACCATTTTAACCTTCTCGCTTGAAACCCAAAACGCGAAAGGACCATCAAATGTTAATTACTATTTACCTGTCAAGAAATCTGGATCAGAAAAGGTATGTGTTTTTGTTATCAACGGAGAAGGGGGTTCGACGTTTCGTGGCACATAATCCTTTCCTGTTTTTTCCTTCACTATAATATTATCCTTTGATAAGATTCCTTGTGGATTGCAGCAACAAATATCAGGACCGGAAAATTAATAATATCGATAAAGAGTTGGTGACGTGTCAGGGTTAAACAACGCCTACCTCAAACAGCTGATCAGAACTTCACTTTAGGCAGCCATATTGGGGTCGCTTACTTTACTAAAACCATCCGGATTGTGAATGTCTTCTGTATCATTCATTTAGTAAAATTGTCATAGATTTTTAATAAGATTTATTTATGTTTCTAATTACCCTAATTATAGGTTTTTATATTTATTTTTCACATTTTTAGTGTATTATTACCTGATATCTAATATTATAGATAGAATAAACGTGTTTTGGCTTGGTTTTACAGAAGACGTTAGGTGTTCATACGACAACATTTTACTTATCAAAATATTAGGCACTTCACAGAATGTTACTCTTACATTTTAACGACGTCATTTTCTTTATAGATATTTATTTCAATCAATATGACCTGAAATTATAATATTATAGATATACAGTGATGTGTGGAAATAGCAAGTATTAAGGCTCAATGCCACAGAAGTTGTCCAAAATTCATTCCTACTGCATTATTTGTCAAACTGGTAACATTGAAATGAAAGTAAGTCGGAATACTAATTTATGTTATAAAACATTGCATAACTTTTGATAAGTATTTGCATTGATAAACTTGCAAATGAGAACACGATAGAAATTAATTACGTTACTTCATGAAACAACACAAATCACTGCCGGTAACTTTTTCTGAATAATTTGCCTTCGCAATGTTGTAACGAGACGTTTTTGCAAAAAAAAAAAAAAAAAAAAAAAAAAAAAAAAAAAAAAAACAATAGGAAAAAGAAAAAAGAAAAAAGAAAAAAAAATAGAAAGTGGTTACACAGCTACAATTACTAGTTGCCTAAGACTAGTTCCTTGGAATACCATATTCTACTACTTATCAGAATATTCAATTAAAGAGAAAATCATAGTAGATTTCTGATAAGACACTTACTGCATGTCCAAGTGACAAAATGTTCTTATTTTTAATCTTAATACAACCCCCACCGTGTTAACTTAACATTGTTGTTAAATGTCTGTTAAAATGATAATAAATCAATCAACACAAGACATTCTAAAATCATACTAGGTCTGTGACAAAACTTTTCCTCTCACTACGGTTTGTGTTTCTTCTTCTATCGTCAGTTTATTGACAGGACAGTTAAGAAACTTTCTTTTTCCGTTCCGTAAAAAAAATCTGCCTGAGACAAACCATTGCACAGTGGCACCAGCCACCCATTGAGATACTACCGCTAGAGAGTTATTGAATCCTTTGATTGGTTACGGCTCATTTTTCCCTTTGCCAAAGATACACCGAATAGTTTGGCATATTCTTTACATAATCTCCTGTGTCCTCATGCACCTGACAACATTGACATTACCAAACAATTTTTCTTCTCTCAAAGTTTCAGGTATGGTAAGCAGCTCTTTTAGGAAAAGGACACTCCAAAATCAAACCATTGTTCTCTAAGGCTTGGGTAGTGACATAGCCTCTGTCTTGGGGTAGAGCTCTCTCGGGCACACTATTCTATTTATTTCTCTCCCTCTTGTTTTTAAAGTTTTTTTTTTATAGATTACACATGAATGATTTATTTAAATGTTGTCACTCTTCTGGAAGTATTTAATTTAATTGTTAATTATTCTCCTGTTGTTTACTTATTTCTTTTCCTCACTGGGATGTTTTCCCTGCTAGAGCACTTAGGCTTATAGAATCCTGCTTTTCCAACTAGGGTTGCAGCTTAGCAAGTAATATTAATAATGATAATAATATATGCATACCCACATGCCTATACAATACATATATAAATATATATATATATATATATATATATATATATATATATATATATATATATATATATATATATATATATATATATATATATATATATACACACACATATATATATATATATATATATATATATATATATATATATATATATATATATATATATATATATATATATATATATATATATGTGTGTGTATATATATATATATATATATATATATATATATATATATATATATATATATATATATATATATATATATATATATATATATATATATATATAGTTCACCAAACTATCAATTAGGCTCCACAAGGCACTAGAAGAGTTGGAAGACCAAGGACTACATGACTGAGGACTATGTAGCGTGAAGTGTGAGATGATGAATGGAGGATCATGGAATTAAAAGCTCAAGATAGAGACGACTGGCGAAATCTAACGAGGCTCTTTGTGCCAATAGGCGTGGGAGGAGATGATGATAATAATGATGGTGATGATATATATATATATATATATATATATATATATATATATATATATATATATATATATATATATATATATATATATATATATCCTATGCCACTTGATATCGCAAGACAGAGGCAACAGGAATTAAAATGAAAAAAATGAAAATAATTATTGTTTTCTTGTATCAAGACATCTTCCTGTGGTATCATCTATTGCACTTACGTATATATATATATATATATATATATATATATATATATATATATATATATATATATATATATATATATTTATTTATATATATGTATATATATACACACATATATATACACACATATATATGCATATATATATATATATATATATATAGAGAGAGAGAGAGAGAGAGAGAGAGAGAGAGAGAGAGAGAGAGAGAGAGAGAGAGAGAGAGAGAGAGAGAGAGAGAGAGAGAATGTTCATCTAAATACAGAAACTATCAGCAAATGTACGCATTCAGTGAAAGGGAGAGAGATTGCTCTATCTTATATTGACCCGGTTTCGTTACAGCAGCGGTTATCAGAGAGAGAGAGAGAGAGAGAGAGAGAGAGAGAGAGAGAGAGAGAGAGAGAGAGAGAGAGAGAGATAACATTCTGTACAAACGTACAGTATATAGGGGTTCCGGATCCTAGATTATTTTTAGGTATTGTAAAATAATAATAATAATAATAATAATAATAATAATAATAATAATAATAATAATAATAATAATAATAATAATAATAATAATAATAATAATAACAAACTCCATACTATAGCGGTTGATGAACTGAAGCACCACAAACCAACTTGGAATGCGATGTACAAATTGACCTCATTAATCAAAGTCTTACTCTTTATTGCTGTCGTATTGATGGGTCCCTTAATCGTGTGATGCCTGATACGATGTGATCATTCAACTATAGTCCATTTCTTTTAGCGAGGCAGATTTGCACAGACTCGCAACGGTGCCCTTTTAGCTCGGAAAAGTTTCCTGATCGCTGATTGGTTAGAATTATCTTGTCCAACCAATCAGCGATCAGGGAACTTTTCCGAGCTAAAAGGGCACCGCTGCGAGTCGGTGCAAATATGGCTCGCTAAAATAAATTGACTATAGTTAACTCTACTTGATTGGTAATAAGTATTTTCTACTAATATCTTTTAAAACATAAACATATAGGAACATTTACTTTAAGTATTTTTGCCTTAATCTTTCCTTTAAAGGTTTAAAGGTCCCTCATGAATGGCAGAGGCGAGATAAAGGTCAATGCCCTAAAGACAGTCCATATAGCAATATCAGCACCCAAGCCCCTTCTCCATCAAGCTAGGACCAGGGAGGGCCAGGCAATGGCTGCTGATGACTCAACAAGTGAACATAATTAGTTTCCCCAAACTACTCCCCACCTCTAGCTCACAAGGATGGTGAGGTTGCAGACGCTACTAGAAACTATCGAGATTGGGTGTGTCTCGAACTCCCGTCCAACAGTTGTCAAGTAGGGACGTTTCCAATAGGCTACCACTACCCTTTCAATACTATTTTTTCCATTGCACTGTATGAAAGACATTTTAGCAATTAATTCCATGACCATACTTAGTAATTAGCTACAGTACACTTTGAATTATATGTTTGCCAGCGAATATTACTTTGCCAGCCAATTTGGCTGGTTTTCATATATATATATATATATATATATATATATATATATATATATATATATATATATATATATATATATATATATATATATATATTTTTTTTTTTTTTTTTTTTTTTTTTTTTTTTTTTTTTTTTTTTTTTTTTTTTTTTTTTTTTTTTTACATAACATACTGCACATATACCACATACACCTCTCTCATCCTAATAAGTGAACTCCCTTTTCACACCAAAAGACATGAAGAAACTATGTGTGCGTGCGTATGTATCCGTGATTAATTATCTCTCTCATAGTGGTTACTGATGCGATGTAAATGAAACATTAACTCGAGGGTCAACCGGTTTGATCAGCTTTTGATACCTTATAAGATTTGGGACACTCAAGCACAGGACTTTCTTGTTAAATTTTCTAAAGGAATGCTCATATAAATGTTGCTACTGGTAAGTAAAAACGTAAGTATATAACCCGATGGAAAAATAATATAAAGGCTCTCTTTTCCTATAAACTTCGTTTTCATTCGTAAATTAATTAATTCTATACACTGTTCTTAAGCAATGGTTGATATTTGTGTTCATAAGTTTCTTGGTGATTTATTCAAAGATGCTTTATGAATTAGCACATACACACACACGCACGCACGCCGCACACTAACAGACACACACACACACACACATATATATATATATATATATATATATATACATATATATATATAATGTGTGTATGTGTATTAATATACACGCATATGTATATATACATGTGTACACATACATATAAATTTACGTGTGCACACACACATATGTATATATATATATATATATATATATATATATATATATATATATATATATATATATATATATATATATATATATATATATAGATGTATATATATACAATATATACACGTATACACACACACACACACACACATATATATATATATATATATATATATATATATATATATATATATATATATATATATATATATATATATATATATATAAACATACGTATGCATATAGTGTCCGTGAAATGTGTAATGTGTATAGCCTACACATCCATAAATCAATGCCTTTATATATCTACAGATGATTATTTTGAGTATGCACTCACACCAACAGAACAGAACCCACACCACACGAAACAGCTAAAGCATACACGTCAGAGACGCGTATTCTTCAGTGGACAATAAACTAAACTTACCCACATATCTAAGAGAGAAATTATTTGAATAATGATATGGGCTCTCATCAGAGCCAATATTGTCTTTTGCGCATCAACAGCGTTATTGTGGAATCCGTAAGGCTTACTAAACCTTTTATATATTTTTTTTAAAGCTTTTTTTTTTTTATTTTACAGCTTTTATTAAACTTGATTTGTTTCTTCGTCAAGAGGAAAGCAAGGAAAATCAAATATGATGAAGTGTATTATCTGTCATGTCAAAAAATGTTGATTGATCGATTGCTTAATTTCTACAAACTGGCGTTACACTAATAATAATAATAATAATAATAATAATAATAATAATAATAATAATAATAATAATAATAATAATAATAATAATAATAATAATGATGATGATGATGATGATGATGATGATGATGATAAAAATAAATCATTATTATTATTATTATTATTATTATTATTATTATTATTATTATTATTATTAATATTATTATTATTATTATTATTATTATTATTATTATTATTATCATTATCATTATCATTATCATTATTATTAACTAAGCTACAACTCTAGTTGGAAAAGCAGAACGTCAGAAGTGTCATAAGATATGCATAATATGTAAACAAATGTAAGAAATAAAATATACATAAAAGGTCTCGAACGATTTGTCTTGCCATAATTATATAAAATGAAATATGAAGAAACGTTTAAATAAAGTAAAACAGAGGAAAACTTGACGGCTTAAAAGGCGAAGTGAGTTAACGAAAGCGGTCGATTTTTTTTTTCTTTTTTTTTTCTTCTAGCCGAGATTCTTTCTTAAGACCTGCTGGTCGTGACAAGCAGACAGCGAGCTATTGTATTATAAAAAAGGGGCTAACCCAAGTGCCGTCTACATGCGGATAAAGATTAAATGTAAACATACATGTGCACACTAGTACACCACACACACACACACACACACACACATATATATATATATATATATATATATATATATATATATATATATATATATATATATATATATATATATATATACACACACACACACACACACACACACATATATATATATATATATATATATATATATATATATATATGTATATATACACAGTATATATATATATATATATATATATATATATATATATATATATATATATATTTACATATTATATATATATATATATATATATATATATATATATATATATATATATATATATATATATACACACACACACACACACATATATATATATATATATATATATATATATATATATATATAGATAGATAGATAGATAGATAGATAGATAGATAGACGAGTTTGTATGCGTGTTAGTATGTACCTCAGTACATGCACGTGACTGTGTACATAGCTCGACTCATGAATAAACATTAGCCTCGATGAAAGAGCGACTTAATTCCACAACAGACCATCTCGAGAATTAATTCTTTTCACACCTGAATGACGAGTAATAATCGCATGAAAACATCGAGCGAATAATTCTAGTAAACCGAAGCGAACACGATTTTGCGAACCAGAAGCCAAGAAAAGAATCTCGGAAAGAAAGAAAACAATATGAGACGAAATAACATTTGTATGGCTTTGCCAGCAACATTTTAAGATGCCGGAAAGCATACTATCCCTTCGAGTTGATCCGGTTTTCAGATTAGCAATTGGTCTTCCTTGTGAGGAGAGAGCTTAGAGTGGTCTAACTTACTAGCAAAGGCCCATCTTTCCTCTAGGAGCAAAGGTTTGATAAGAAAACTGCGACCTTTTTTATGTTCCGTTAAAAGTGATATGTGTATGAGGCTTTTACAAATTTAAAAAAAAAACGTGAAAAGTATATTATTATTTAAAAAAAAAATATGAACAGTATGTTATGTATGAAATGTTTCATGGCATTCGTGTAGAGAATTTGAAAATTTAAAACAAATGGCATATCTGTTCCGATGTTTGTGATTTCTTGTTTATCTCGGTCACTTCCTTTAGTTGCTTTAAGTCGGTGATGACCATATAACCATTGTTCTCAAATCTCGAACTATGACTTAGTCTCTGTCCATTTACCATACACAGGTTTAGTTCAAGTCGCATTGTTTGATGGTAATTTATTTATTTATCTGTTAGAAGTTAGGGAGAGATAGGGGGCAAATATTTATGCATAGCTGATCTATATTCAAACCTCTACGAGGAAATGAATATTTACTTATGATTACAATATTTACTAATGTTAATCATAGCAGATCACGTACCAGGAAACAAACACCTGCCTGTACTTTTCGTTTAGGTCTGGCAAAGAAATGATGTATTTTTATTACTTACTTTGACGGCTGTTTTCCTGTCTTATACAGCAGGGGAACCCTACTCTCTACAGGAACCCCACTGTCATTTTATTTTGTTCGTCTTTTTGGATTAGTATTCTTTCCTTTCGGTACATAACTATAGTATATCTGAATTGTATAATTACTGTGTATAGTAAATTGAGCACTAAAAGCTGTGCAATAAAGTTTAAAATCCAAATATTCTTTAATAATGAGATAAACAAGATTGATAACTACTAGATGCATCATTGGTACTTTGCTAAACGTAGTGGAAAGCTTAACAAATAACTATCCAATTCGTGTACCAGTTTGTTATTTACACTTATCAGAGGTATATAGAAAACGATGTTCATTAATAGGAAAATCTTTTTTATTCTCAGTAACATTCAACTTAACGCTAGATACGTGGACCTTAACAAGTGAAAAACACAAATACAATATAATAAACACATGACATCTACGAAAACACATACGGAATACCTTCGCTGACAGGCTCACGTCCGGAGATCCACACTAAGCCACTTACTCCATATGACTGCTTTCCATACTGATATAGTCTTTAGGGAAAGACTCGTGATGGCATGAGGCCGGTTTCAACCAAACAAGCAACCATCCACGAGTCCTTTGATAGACTCAAACAGAAGAATACCAAATAGCCTACATTAACATTAGATTGTTTTAGCAACTGTGAAAACAATATTCCATTCTACCCTTCATGGGGTAGGTAACTTTGCCATTTTGGGAGTCTTGGCTCTTCTGATAAGGGATTAAATTGGCCATAATTGTTATAGGAATATGAGTAAAAAATTTGGCTTACAAAAGCATTGCTGAAGAAAGAACAGTAGTTACTCCTCTCATAAAAAATTAAACTATTTTATTTTACTATAGTCATTCAATTGATTGTTTACATAATGATCCGAATACAGATGGACTATTTCTATTTATTATGTGAGGCCTTTGGTGAGAGGGAGAGCCATTTTTTTAGTTTATTATACACGTGGATTTTAATCATTATTATCGAAAAGCAATATCTTTACTAAGCCCTCTTTACAATACATTTGTTTTCCTTTCCTGTTCCTAATTACTTCAAGTAATCTACTTAACGTTACAGGTCACCGGTTAGATTATATATCAGTCACACCAAATAACATGAAGAATATCTTCACTTCTGATTAATTCATTTATAAAAGTAAACACCTTAAAGGAGAGACTTGTTCGTTGATTTGTTGAAAACCAAAAGTAAATTTGAAAAGGGAGATAGAAATGGGAAAGGTTGAGCCGCGTAGGCAGGGAAATTCTGTAGGAAACAATGATTTTCTACAAATATATACTTCTCTATATTTTTTCTCAGTAAGAGGCAAGAAAAATTTGGAGAGAGAGAGAGAGAGAGAGAGAGAGAGAGAGAGAGAGAGAGAGAGAGAGAGAGAGAGAGAGAGAGAGAGAGAGAGAGAGAGAGAGAGAGAGAGAGAGAGAGAGAGAGAGAGATACTTTTACTGAATTACGAAATTTCTTTCCAAGTTACATTTGGCACATAGTTGTTAATGCAAGCACAGAGGTCAATATAGTTAGAAGAGGGAAAAAATAAATAGATAGAATAGTATAGGCAGTATTAAAAGGATTGAAATTAATATAGAAGGAAAAATGGGTAAAGCTCACTTTAATCTGAGACGTGGTTAATTCTTTCCATATACGCCTGGCACATATTGCTGGGAAGTTTGATTATTGAACATTATATGACATTTGTTATTTTTTCAGGTTTTTGTATACTGGCAGCATCACAAAATCATATCAACGAGAAAGATATAATATCTATTTCTCTCTCAACGCTTATTACATACTAGAAATTATATTTTTGGTATCTTGAAACGTTACATAAAGTAGAAAACAAGATATTCATCGAAGAGGATAAAGAGTTATAGTATCCCTTATAATATCATTTTCTATGAAGAAAGACATACGTTTTCTTTTAATATTAGGTCGGTGGTAAGAGGGGGGACTTAATAACTTGTAACACTCCATTCGCTGCGGTCACATCGGAGTACGTAATTTCAATGTCATTCACCGTAACTTTTCCTAGGAAATAAAACGGACAAAAAAAATTAGTTTATAATTCATGAAGTTATGATTTAATACTATATACCTGCCATTATTTAAAAAAAAATCACACTTATTGTAGTGGTGTCTTAAAGACAGCATTAATTATCAAGAACTTAACGAAAATTTTACTGCAATCCTCACCAAATAAAAGAGGATAAAAAACTAGGATTACATTTAGGCATTTAATGGGTCTTTAAGATAGTTTTGTAAATATCTCAGTGTTGATGAACTCTTAGTTTCTGGATCACAGTGAATGAGAAAAAAAAAACAGCTACAAAACTCTTATCCCGTGATTATGTCAATATAAATGAAAGCCTGTTTGATGTTCACGTTTGAAATAAATATATGCTTAGAGGTGGTATTATAATAATTCTATACATTTAAAAATTAAAATTATACCTGCTTGAGACGTTATTCTATTTTACGGTACAAAACGTCTATTTTAATGAAATACGTTTAGGCATTCATACATTTCTCAGGACTTATAACATACGTTATACATTCAAAGACTGCACAAACGCACATGTATTTATATATATATCAAAGTTCCTTCTTCTTACCTGAACTCGGTAATACTTTAGTGACAAGCGTGCTGTTATTGAGAGTGACAAGGGGCCAAGTGTTGGAGAAACCAGCTGTGTACCAGGTGCCCTCTACGATGTGAGATAGAATCCACGCTGTGGAATAAAAATAATTTGATAGCAATTAATCCTATATCTACTATTTGAATGATGGTGGAATTTGAGTTTGCAAGTATTTCTTATCATAACAAATGAATGTTTGTATATTCTACCCCTTGTTTTGATTGTTTTTGTACCCGAAACAACAACAATAATAAGAATAGGGCAGTGGGGAATACGGGGAAAGGAAGAGTACCCCTGGATACAATCCAATTTATAGCTCAAAGGCAGGTACTCGGGATGGGAAAGATTAAGGAAATAGGGAGAAAGAGAAGTACAGGAGAAGAACAAAAGAGAGGGACAGACCCTCTTGCGATATTATGGAATTGGTATTATTGTGGATATTGAGACCAACATTAAGGATATTCCAATCCCCAGTGTATTCCAGCCTACCTCGCCTGACTAGAGGGTCTTCAGAAATGGTAGTGTTTCTCAGCGAATCATCCTCTGGGGCAAATACTGTCACGGGGTTCAGTCCTGGAAAGGATAAAAAAATTATCTTTGTATAAACAGCAAGAAAATGGGGCATCAAACCACACTGTAACCCTATGCCCTTCTGTTTTAATGGTTTATTAATCGACTTGTAACATAATGTGGATCTTTATCATTCAGTGTAAAATGATGTAAAAACTAGAAATGCATAGGCAGTGTGGACATTAATTCCAAAAGTACGTAATGAAAAATAATTAGTTCCATATTCGTATCTGTGGTGATATGAATTTCCATAAAAATATACCGGCCATCAGGGAGTAATCTTTAATATGGATTTCAAGTTGTAAGTGGGATCTTTAGTTTGAAAGCCAAAATGAAATAACAATTAAGAAATTTCAACATTGACTTTCATGATGAGGATGAGGAATAAATCTGCTTCCATATCAAACTATGTGAATTGTAATCATATTCTTTAATTAAGAGAATACATAGCGAGTATTTGATGCGGATTACCTTTCTCTAGTGGTAATACTGGAACAACACATGAGTTGTTGATGTCAGGTGTAAACACACGATTGGAAAATATGAACAGGTCTATAGAAGAAACTAACGCAATAGTTTTTGGAGTAAATGTTGTAAAAGGCCTTAGCAAATCTTCCACTCTAATCACTATTCATACCTGAAAGATATGCCTGCATGTCGGGGTCCCTGGACAAAATTTCCGAAAAGATGGTGAGCAAAGGAGACAGTGATATTGTGGCGATCATGTGACCATAAGGAGCATATAGCATCTGATCGAGAATATGAATAACTCCATTGTTTGCCTCCTCATCTAGGTCAGAGATGATACTTCCCCCGGCCACCCATCTCTGAAAAAGTATATAAGAACTTATGAACAGTGCATATGAAATACCCACTGTGGGTCAGTGGTATATTGACCTTACCTGGACAGGTAGATATTTGAGATTAATATCTTGGTTCATATTTGCTCTAAATAATGATTTAATGAAGGATTCCGTTATTTTATTTAATTCTATTCTAATACATTTACCAGAAAATCACAAGTCTTGAACAGATGTTTTAAGAAAAAACTAATTTTACGCTACTATGCACTAAATAAGCATATCTCACATTCGTTCTAAATAATGAATCAAAAAAATAGTTACCATAACTTACTTTATCCTTAAATGCAGTACTTACAGCCAGGGGCCCCTCTGTGTAGTAAGACAGAACAAGGGTATGTCCCGCGTGAAGCGTGGGAAGATGAGCATCTGGACGGAACTCAGTGGCACTGAGGAACCTCCCTGGCACTACATGGTAAGACACGACTCGCCTCAAGAAGCGAGGGTGAGCCACCATCTCTTCCAAAGCCTTAAGCGGTATGGTTTCGACTGCTTCGTTGCTGGGAGCAAACACGGTCCATGGTCCTGGACAGTAATGAGAAGAAGATTGGAGTTTTAATTTTCATGGCAGTGGGTATAGAGAGACAGAAGTGTACCGCTTAGGAGAAAGTATGAATAAGGATACAACATGAGTGTCCAGAAAGACATTTTTCTAGCCTGTATATTTCAGTTTGTACATGTTCGTTTAATTGGAATATTTTTCATTTCATATATAATGTATGTGCATAAAAGCATGCGAGAGAGAGAGAGAGAGAGAGAGAGAGAGAGAGAGAGAGAGAGAGAGAGAGAGAGAGAGAGAGAGAGAGAGAGAGAGAGAGAGAGAGAGAGAGAGTAATTTGACAAGTATATCATGATAGATAGATAGAATTATATGTTCATATGCTCTGTTCTTACACAAAAATTTAAAACATTATCAATTACTGCTTAGTTAGTTACATTATGGGTGTTTTTCATAGTAAAGTGAGTAACGATACTAACCATCTAAATTAAGAGTCCTAGTAAGCCCAGAAATCTCTACCAATTCAGCAAACTTTGTGAGATTAAGTCTCTTCATAAGAGAAATGATATTCATATGTTTTCTCTCTTCCACTGTGATGACATTTTCAGGCCTCCAGATGAAGGGTCCATTAGGAACTAAAACTGGAGTACTTTGCTGGCTCTTTTTCTCAATACTATCAGTAAATCTTTCTTCTTCAAAGTTCTCTGTGATTTGGGGATAAATGTTTGCTGAGGTATGATTTAACGAGTTGTGAGATCCAAAAATATCTTTAACTTCAGGTTTCCCACTGGCTGGAAGCCCATTGATATCTGGGTGAGGAGGAGAGTCGAGGAGAATGATAAAATCTGATGTTGTGACAGGTTTATCTACAATTACTCTGGCGATTGGAGGATCTGTTGTTATCTGAAGGATATCACTTATGATGGAACTTCCAAAAGTATCGACTTTAGCACCATTGCCATAAAACCCTTCAGGGCTCAGCAACTGGGGTACAGCAGTTCCTATCAGTGGCAGTGGCTTAACAATATTTTGTGCAAAATTATTAATGTGTAGGGGTGTGACCTTGTGCTCTTGTCCTTCTGCATGAGACTTTTGTGAGTCTGATTCTCTGTGGTGATCTTCAGAAGACCTATCAAGCATTTCCAAAAAACTAGCAAGTACAAGGTTTTCCTGTTGGCAGCATGGTTCAATTGTTTCAGATATGGAGGCACTTGTTATTGTGTTGTGATTACTATTCTTATTTTCAATAGTCTGAATGTTATTGTGTGTGTGTGGGATACTTAGAATATTCTGTCCGCTTCTAGACAGGGTCTGAACTATCGCGGCGTCGGGTAACTGCGTTTTCAGTGCTGGAGAAGGAAGACCGTCTCTTCTGGAAGCTGATGAACTTCCTGTTTTCGTCTTTAATGGTAACAGTTCCTTGAAAGGATCTCTATCTGGCAGATCATACAGGCCAGAGATGACAGGGACCTCTGGAACTATGTCCCCTCCACTGACAAAGCTCTCAAATATAGGTGATTCGGTCTGAAGAATGAATGGATTAGGGATTGCGGTTGGATCAGAACCAAGATCCGAGTCAGGTATGACATCAGCTACAACATGGACGACTCCATTTGTGGCAGATAAATTGCAGCCTCTCATTGGTACGCCGTTTACTGTAATGGTACCTGAAGAAAAGGACAATCATAATTTAGTTTATCATAATTAATAACCAAATCGTTCTATTTATACTCTTTTCATGAATCTAAAGTAAGAGAAAAAAATAGAATCTATAGTTGATTGATATGCGAAAGTAATTAAAATAAATTCCTCACGAATAACACTTTTGCATAATAAATGGGGAAAACGAGTACCTGACTAGATGAAATTAAGAAAAACATAAGGTACTTTATGTAAATGAGTGAACAAATACCTTTGATGACAAAATAAGAAAGACGAAACGTGCAGTATCCGGTATATACGTTCACATAATTTCAGTTAGTTCTAGGAAAAATAAATCAGTAAATACATTTGTATAATTGAAATTCTGTCTAAAAATATAGATCGGTATAGGCCTACTCTTGTATCTGTAATACATTAACATATGTAAATTACAGATGATAGTTCCATAAAAGGATGCAATAAGCTTACAATTGAATTTTGGAGGTGGTGCACAGATGGTAAATAACATTCTATCCTTGAATAAATATATAAAAAGTAACTGTGACTCATTATTAAAACAGGCCTTAAGCAATAAAGCTTTTAAGTAGAAGTAGAGAATGAGTCTGATGATGAGCTATTATTGAAAAATTGAGTTTACTATAGTTCTAACCAGTGATAAATTAAATGTAAACAAAACAAGCTCTTTGCATATGCAGATGATGCTACTCTTTTTGCATCAATAACAATTCCTGGCTGTAGACTGAAGGTTGCTAAATCCTTTAATAGAGATCTAACCAAAATTAATATATGGTGCAAATATGGAGTATGAAGTTAAACGGTTATAGAGAAAATGAGTAATGATTCTTATTTTCATAATATGACTCAAATATAAATATAAATAATATGAAGGTAAACGATTCCTATAAACGTAGATTCTTCATGATATTCAATGCTTCCAATAAGAAATGTCCTTTTGTAGTTCAAAGTTATCAAATCTTTTCCATGAAAAGATATATATTTGATATATATAAGCTACAATGGGATAAATTTCCTTATCTAATCCATATATTTTTACCGTATGATAGGATATACGGGGTAAAAAAAAATACAGTCGAAACACACGTTAAAAGGGATGTTTGAAGTATCAAAGTCTTTCATCTTCAGCTGGTTATGTCATATCAGGTCTACATGGCCAAACTTCATTTTACTTCTTCACATAATCGAAGATGTGAAACCTCAACTCTTTTGATATTGAAAGTCAAAGTAAACAGTTACCTGTTGGACCTAGTCTGCATTTATTTTCTGGGCATCAGCCTGTACTTATATACATACATCAAGACAGAAAATATCTCACTTGAACATACCATCTGCTTCTCTCCTAAATGTGACTGAGGTTCCTGCTAACGTTGTCATTGTCCGATGCAGAAGAAGTCCTTCGGAATACCATGTTCCTTTCAGCATATGTTTTTCAAGTAAGTCCTTCCCTAGGGCTCTTTGCATCAGGACTCCCGGCCACGCATATCCTTTCGAGGATATGGCCGAGTCAGGGGGAGCCAATAGTGTATAGACTCCTATGAAAGATTGATAAATAGATTTAGAAAAGATATCAATGGGTACTAGTAAAGTGATAATTGGATAAAAAAAAAAACTTGAGGTGTTGAATTATATAGAAATATAGATATTCTGAAAAAAGAAAATTCTAAATACATTTTTTTCTTTTGCTTACAAACTTTAGGATTTAGAATTATTTGCTTTATTGAGTCAAAAACTTGAGAAGTGGAATGAAATGAAAATGTAAAGAGGAATTAAAAGAAAAAAAATCAAAATAAGTTTACAAACTTTAGGATTTTGATTCACTATTTTTTTAGGGACTACATGTGCACTCATGAATTTGGCTGTAAAAATATGTAGTGGCCAAAGAAATCAAGCTATAGACTCATGGATCTAAAATCTAATTACCTTTTTCGAAGTCACCAACGACAGTGAGAAGCGTAGTGATTCGACTGAGAGGAAGGCCAGTATTCACTAAAACACTCATGAGATCTCCAACCGGAGGTTGCAGGATGTCATCTACTACCTATAAGGAGGAACATTAAGACAGATCAGAAGAGTTCTCAAGCAGAAAGATGCTAAAACTAGTTATATTATTAGAATAGGCACTAATTCTTGTATCTCAGTTCATTGGGAGAATTAAACCCTATGAGGTGGATTCGCGTTATTTTCAAAGTTAGATTAGTGTTATTTTTTAAGCTAGATTCATTTTATATTCAAAGCTAATTTCTCTTTATCAAAGCTAAATTCAGGTTATTTTCAAAGCTAGATTTGCGTTATTTTCAATGAAAGATTCACGTTATTTTCAAAGCTAGATTTGCGTAGTTTTCAAAGCTAAATTCACGTTATTTTCAAAGGTAAATTCACGTTACTTTCAAACCTAAATTCACGTTATTTTCCAAGTTAGATTCGCATTATTTTCAAAGCTAGGTTTACGTGCTTTTCAAAATTAGAATCCCATTATATTCAAAGTTAGATTCACGTTATTTTCAAAGCTAGATTTGTAAAGTTTTCTAAGATAGAATCCCTTAATATTCAAAATTAGATTCCCGTTATTTTTAAAGCTAGATTTACAAAGTTTTCCAGGCTAGAATCCCGTAATATTCAAAGTTAGATTCACGTTATTTTTAAAGCTAGATTTACAAAGTTTTCCAAGCTAGAATCCCGTAATATTCAAAGTTAGATTCACGTTATTTTTAAAGCTAGATTTACAAAGTTTTCCAAGCTAGAATCCCGTAATATTCAAAGTTAGATTCACGTTATTTTTAAAGCTAGATTTGCAAAGTTTTCCAAGCTAGAATCCCGTAATATTCAAAGTTAGATTCACGTTATTTTTAAAGCTAGATTTACAAAGTTTTCCAAGCTAAAATCCCGTAATATTCAAAGTTAGATTCACGTTATTTTTAAAGCTAGATTTACAAAGTTTTCCAAGCTAGAATCCCGTAATATTCAAAGTTAGAATCACGTTATTTTCAAAGCTATATTTACAGTATTTTTAGAGTTAGATACGCGTTATTTTCAAATTCAGATTAACTTTTTATCCAAAGCTTTGTTCACGTTATTTTCAAAGCTAGATTCCCATTATTTCCAAAGCTAGATTCACGTTATTTTCAAAGCTAGATTCACATTACTTCTAAAGCTATATTCACGTTATTTTCAAAGCTAGATTCACATTATTTCCAAAGCTAGATTCACGTTATTTTCAAAGCTAGATTCACATTATTTCCAAAGCTATATTCACGTTATTTTCAAAGCTAGATTCACATTATTTCCAAAGCTAGATTCACGTTATTTTCAAAGCTAGATTCACATTATTTCCAAAGCTAGATTCACGTTATTTTCAAAGCTAGATTCACATTATTTCCAAAGCTAGATTCGTGTTATTTTCAAAGCTAGATTCACATTATTTTCAAAGCTAGATTCAAGTTATTTTCAAAGCTAGGTTCATATTATTTCCAAAGCTAGATTCGTGTTATTTTCAAAGCTAGATTCACATTATTTTCAAAGCTAGATTCAAGTTATTTTCAAAGCTAGGTTCATATTATTTCCAAAGCTAGATTCACGTTATTCCCAAAGCTAGATTCACATTATTCCCAAAGCTAGATTCACGTTATTTTCAAAGCTAGATTCAAATTATTTTTAAAGCTAATTCACGTTATTTTCAAAGCTAAATTCACATTGTTTTTAGAGCTAGATTCGCATTATTTTCAAAGCTAAATTCACATTATTTTTAGAGCTACATTCACGTTATTTTCAAAGTGGGATTTGAGCTATTTTCAGTAGTAGGTCCAAAAAGCAATATAAATTCAGAAAGTATTTCCAATAGGCAATATAAACCAAGAGAGTATTTCCAAAAGGCAATATAAATCTAAAAAGTATTTCCAATAGGCAATCTAAACCAAAAGAGTATTTCCAAAAGGCAATATAAATCTAAAAAGTATTTCCAATAGACAATCTAAACCAAAAGAGTATTTCCAAAAGGCAATATAAATCTAAAAAGTATTTCCAATAGGCAATCTAAACCAAAAGAGTATTTCCAAAAGGCAATATAAATCTAAAAAGTATTTCCAATAGACAATCTAAACCAAAAGAGTATTTCCAATAGGCAATATAAATCTAAAGAGCATTTCCAACATGCAATCTAAAACAAAAGAGCATTTCCAACATGCAATCTAAACCAAAAGAGTATTTCCAAAAGGCAATATAAATCTAAAGAGCATTTCCAACATGCAATCTAAAACAAAAGAGCATTTCCAACATGCAATCTAAAAGAAGAGAGCATTTCCAATATGCAATCTAAATCTAAAGAGCATTTCCAATAGGCAATATAAATCTAAAGAGCATTTCCAGTAGGCAATTTAAATCTAAAGAATATTTCCAATAGGCAATATAAATCTAAAGAGCATTTCCAATAGGCAATCTCAGTCAAAAGAGCATTTCCAATAGGCGATCTAAGCCAAAATAGCATTTCCAATAGGCAATCTAAATCTAAAACATTGAAACTGATGGGCAATGACCTAATTTATCTTAACCTGTATAGTGCCATAAGAGAACGTAAGATCCCCACGGGTCACTGGCACGCCGTTGGCATAGGTCACTCCACCATGCACGTTGAACCTCAACGTGGGTCCCAGCAGGGTCACAAAAGTGGAATCGTTAGTGATTTCAGGAGGGGTCTGACCTTGCAGGGGGATCACGTGGTAAGAGAGGTCGGTCCCACGAGCTAGGTCAAATAGTTCTTGACGAGACAATTTGGAGAAGGCTGACTGCGAGGGCACAAGGAGAATAAAGGGACCTTCTCCTGTCATTGGAGGGAAAAATACACATGTTGTTTATCTATTAAATAATTTTGTTTATGTGTTTATATGCTGGTATATATTTTTTATGCAAGACGTTATAAAGAGATTAAATAATAATAAAAAATGTTGCTGAAATCCTTTGAAATTTTGGTAATATAAATGAACTGAACATTCTCTAAAGATTAGGTTAAAACAACGATGGCTTTCTGAATAGTTTAACTGTAAGAGGAATGGTAATGTAATAATCAACCATTGTTATAAGGAGTTGAAATATCTGAATATCTAGCTAGTTAGAGTTCTCTTGCTTAAAGGTTCACTCGGGCACACTATTCTATCTTCCTTCTCTTCCTTTT
This sequence comes from Palaemon carinicauda, assembly GCF_036898095.1. Classification (NCBI taxonomy): domain Eukaryota; kingdom Metazoa; phylum Arthropoda; class Malacostraca; order Decapoda; family Palaemonidae; genus Palaemon; species Palaemon carinicauda. The sequence continues at coordinate 107,552,683 of NC_090744.1, read as the reverse complement.
GTTTTGTTAAGTTTTTATAGTTTGTATAGAATATATTTATGTTAATGTTACTGTTCTTAAAATAATTTAATTTTCCTTGTTTCCTTTCCTCACTGGGCTATTTTCCCTGTCGGGGCCCCTTGGCTTATAGCATCCTACTTTTCCAACAAGGGTTGTAGCTTGGCAAGTAATGATAATAATAATAAACAATTTGATTACCAAAAAAGTAAATTCTTCTGTACCTACCATTCGTCACAAGCTTTTGCAAGAGACCAGTCGTTTCCAGAAGGCCAAGCATTGTCACCAGTCCAGCCTCTTGCAATACGCGAACAATACTGGTGCTGTCCGGTGAGTTTGCAAGCTCGAAGAGCGTTGCAAATTTTTCAATGGAAGAGAGTTCGCTCAGCGGTCGGTTGTGTCCTGAAGGACTATGAAGAGTGAATGTCATTCGTCAATTATGTAAAAAGGGGACTGCGCAGAATTTGGAAAATTTTAAAATCTAAGATAAATTCTTGTTGTTTTAGAGGTCTTGAATTTGTTCTACTCTCTCTCAAGGATAACACAAAATGTTAAAATAACGAGCATAAAATAATGTATAGCATATGTATTGAATAGTATTTTCTATTCAGTAAAAAGTTAAAAGCAAATGGTTATGAACATACTGTAAACTGACAAAACATATTGAAATTATCTAGCGAAATCTGTTGCTTAACTTTATTTTGTCCCGATTAATAAAAGTTTTCTAGTACAAGGCTTTTAAATATTACTGTGAGATATTATGTAAAAATACATCTCTTAGTTCTTCGAAAATTCATAGTAGGGACAGTTTCAAAATTCTATTTAAAACATCACATTCAAGCGAATTCCTGAAACTTTTCAAGATAAGTCATACATTTCAGAATGAAAATCATGCTACAAACATTTACTAAGTTGTTTGAATTTTGTTTTGCAACATTTCAGAGTTCAACCACTTTTGATAATCACTAATTAAAGATTTCTCTCCATCATTTAAAATCTTGACTTTTTGGCACTTTATATATATATATATATATATATATATATATATATATATATATATATATATATATATATATATATATATATATATATATATATATATATATATAAATAACATGAAAAAAATTATCACTTGGTAATTCTAAAAATACTGTTTGACTAAATTCAACAATTTAACAATTTAGCAATTCAACAATGAAATCTGAACTACAATTATCTATAACCTTACCTGAATCCTGTTGGTAATCTTCCAAAGTTCGTGGGCTTTTGACCTGATGACGACGTCGAGGTCAAATCAATCACAGATAAATCACTTGAGTGACCTTGAAACCCCGGGTCAACGCTGCTCAGGTCATCCAAGGCAAGAATATCCAACTGTCTTTTTGTCCTCTTGGATGAGAAGGAAAGTTTAATCGCTTCAAAATACTAAATTTAGAAGCATTACTATTATGCAATGAATTAAAATTGTTAACTCCTAATTTCTACTTAAAGAATTAACTTTTATTTTCATTGTGGAATAAAATTGGATTCTTTTATGTATAGTTCCATTTCTTATATCAATCTTATACTTATTTTCTATTGGACATGATATACGTTACTTGTTTATACATCTGAAAGAGGCGATAAATAGGATTGATAATCTTTGGTCATTACATTGCATTCAGCAACGACAGGTTTTGGAAGTGTATCAGTTTTACTCTCAAGTTCCAATCGGTATAAATGAGTTTTATGTTCCATCTAAAGTCTGAATTCAACCCACCTAGGAACCCACCTAGCACACACACACGTGTAATCAAACATACCTATGGATACAGACATATATATATATATATATATATATATATATATATATATATATATATATATATATATATATATATATATATATATATAATATATACATATACATATATATATATATATATATATATATATATATATACTGTATATATATGTATATATATACAATTTATATATATATACATATATATAGATGTATATATATACATATATATATATATATATATATATATATATATATATATATATATATATATATATATATATATATACATATATATATATATATACACACACACACACACATATATATATATATATATATATGTATATATATGTATTGTTATGACGCACACACATGTATATATACATATATATTGTATGTATATATTCATATCCGAGAGAGAGAGAGAGAGAGAGAGAGAGAGAGAGAGAGAGAGAGAGAGAGAGAGAGAGAGAGAGAGAGAGAGAGAGAGAGAGAGAGAGAGGATTATATAGTATATAGAAAAATGCAATTTTTACTCCTACTCTAGAAATCCTGTTCATATTAATACATTTATTTCATCTGTATGCAATACAAATAGCATACGAAACATGGGTATACCTTCAACTGTGAAAAAAAAAAATTCACAATAATACATTTGCTAAAAGTATGATACAAGTACAAAATGACCTGAATATTGCCACCCTCTTTGACGGGACGGGCACACTGCTACTATAGCGCGTTTTACATTGATTGCAGCATTGCAATCCAAGATTCCACACTATCAGACCAGTTTCAGAGAACAGCTTGCAACGCACTCTCTCCCAAGATGATATCAAAGGTTACCCAGGACTTTAGAGAACTTTAGAGGTGTTGTGTTTCTTGGAATGTAATGAACTGCATAAGAAGAAGGACTTAGCATGAAAGGATTGCTTCCGTAGTATAAGGTTATGGTGGCCTATTGGTAACGTCCCTACCTGGCCTTCTGCAGGACTGTGGTTAGAGTCCCGCTCGAGCTCGATATTTTTGTGTAGTGTGTGCAACATCACCATTCATGTGAGTTAATGATGACGGGTTTTGGGGAGCCTATATGTCTACCTGCTGAGAAATCTACAGCCATTAACTGGCCCTCCTTGGTCGTAGTTTGGGTGGAGAGGGGGGTTTGGGCGCTGATCGTATCTATATTGGGTATTGCCCTGCTAGCTAGGGCAATGTCCCTATCCACTGCTTCTGCCATTCATAAGTGGCCTTTAAACCTTAAACCTTTATAGCATGAAAAAGGATGTTGATTTTAAAAAGTATGAAATGCTTTATGTGATATAGTTCATTTTTAAGTAGAAAGGTACCGCCTGTATTTCATCGAATAAAAAGCAACCTAACTGTTTTAGATAAAAAGTGAATAAAGGATGAAGAAGAAATGTAGGTTAATGGAAACTATAAAATATATAGAGAAATAACAGCCAAAGGACGTTTTCAATAACATTTAAAAAAAAAGTTAGATCTAAACCTATTCTAACGGGAAATTCTCTGTTTAATTGTTGTTTGAAGAGGGACTCGGTTTGTCATAAATAGATGTTAGTTTTCATAAATGGAGAGAGTAAGGAAATTAAAAGTAAGTATAGCTTTGATTTGCATATTTACACATTCACTTATCATTCTTTCAATAATCACTGTTATTCTGAATCCCTGCTGAATTCCCAAAATAGAGTGAGGGCTTTTCATTTCATTTTAAAATTTGGATTTAAAACTTCCAATAAAAACGTCTCTATGAAGATTTCAGGAATCCGGATTCTCTCACTCTCTCTCTCTCTCTCTCTCTCTCTCTCTCTCTCTCTCTCTCTCTCTCTCTCTCTCTCTCTCTCTCCTAGAAGAACTAACCCAAATTGAAAAAATAGATATATTAAATATAAGTGAAACGTGGTATTCCTAAGAGACTGGCAGTGATGACCAGATAAAGGGTTTCCAAACTTATAGATCAGACAGAAAAAATAGGAATCAAGGGGGAACCGCAATATATGGAAGAGACATAAATCAAGGAAAAGTCTGTGAAAAATACAGCAACACAGAATGTGAATTGATTGCGGTAGAATTTGAATTTGAAAAACTAGTGAATATTGTAGTTTACAGACCCCCAAATACTAAGGAGTTTGACATAATAATAGAAAAAATAGATGATATATGTAGAAACCATAAAGACTGGAATATACTCCTATCCGGAGATTTTAACTTTCCTTTCGTGGATTGGAATGAACGGATAGAAGAAAGTGGTTGTATGTATACATATAAAAAAGAGAGTAATAGTAGCGCAGAAGATAAGAGGCAATTTGAAAAGCTTCAAGATATGCTATTAGAACATAATATGCAACAAATAAACCACATTCCAACAAGAAAGGAAAATGTCTTAGATCTAGTATTTGTGAATGAGGTGAATTATGTTAAAGAAATAATAGTGTATAACACGGGAATTTCAGACCACAATGTCATAGAATTAATAGTTCATTCCAAAGCAAGTGATCACAGAATTAATAAAAGCACAAAACTTTGGGAAGGATATGGAAAATATAATTTTTACAGTAAGAATATAAAATGGTCAGAAATAAATGAAGAACTGAATAAAGAATGGAAAAATGTATTTATAAGTGATAATATACAGGTAAATACGGACATACTGTACAAAATACTGGAGAAAATTGTTGAAAAATATGTACCGAAAAAAAAACAATAAACAAAAGACGTGCATACCAAGAGACAGAAGGATCTTATTTCAGAAAATTAGAAAGTGGAAGAAAAATCCTGCAAAAGAAAAAAATGTGTGGAAAATGAGGGAAATAGAATGTAAGATAGAAAATGCAGAACAAAAGATTATACAGTCGAAAGAAAATGAAAAAAGGGACTTAGAAGAAAGGACACTTCAAAATATAAAAAGAAACCCCAAAGTACTTTACTCCTATGCAAAAAAGATGAATAAAGGGAGAATAGAAATAGGCCCTCTAAGAATTGAAGGACGGCTAACGAATGAAAAAAAGGAAATATGCAACATATTAGCAGAAAAATATAAGAGTGAGTTCACGCCAAGAATTGCAAATGAGAATAATGAAACAGAAATGAGAGAAGAAAATGTTGAATATCTAACGGATATAGATATTAATGAAGCAGATATTGTCATGGCTATAAACGAAATTAAAAATGGATCGGCAGCCGGACCAGATGGAGTTCCAGCGATTTTGTTAAAAAAAACTGCAAACACTATCGCGAAGCCGCTTGCAATACTGCTAAGACAGAGTGTAGATATGAGCGAGATATATGTTAAACATAAATTAGCTTATATAACCCCTATCTTCAAAAGTGGATCAAGACTAGAGGCAAGCAATTATAGACCTGTTAGTCTAACATCACATATTATGAAAGTGTATGAGAGGGTAATAAAAAAGAAAATAATGAACCATTTGGTCAAAAATAATTTGTTTAATATGGGTCAACACGGTTTCGTACCTGGAAAAAGTACACAGACCCAACTGATAGCACACTATGAAAACATATACAAAAATATGATAAATGAAAAAGACACAGATGTGATCTATCTAGATTTTGCAAAAGCCTTTGACAAGGTAGACCATAACATATTGGAGAAAAAAATGAGAAAGCATAATATTGTGGGAAAGATAGGAAAATGGGTAAAAGAATTCCTGCAAAACAGAAAACAGATAGTGGTTGCAAATGACGAGAAATCAGATGAAGCCCAGGTAATATCGGGTGTGCCACAAGGTACGGTATTAGCTGCACTGCTGTTTGTTATTATGATCTCAGACATAGACTGTGATGTTGAAAACTCCGTAGTGAGAAGTTTCGCCGATGACACAAGAATAAGTAGAGAAATTACTTGTGATGAAGATAGGAACTCACTACAAAGAGATCTAAACAAAATATATGAATGGGCGGAGATAAATAGGATGGTATTTAACTCCGATAAATTCGAATCAATAAATTATGGAAACAGAGAAGGAATGGTGTATGCATACAAAGGACCTAATAATGAGACAATCACAAACAAGGAAGCAATTAAAGACCTTGGTGTAATTTTAAATAGGAATATGTTATGCAACGACCAAATAGCAACACTGTTGGCTAAATGTAAAGCAAAAATGGGAATGTTATTCAGACACTTTAAAACAAGAAAAGCTGAACACATGATTATGCTTTACAAAACTTATGTGCGTAGTACACTCGAGTACTGCAATGTGATATGGTACCCACACTACCAAAAGGATATTGCGCAAATAGAGAGTGTACAAAGGTCCTATACTGCTAGAATAGAAGAAGTTAAGGACCTTGACTACTGGGAAAGACTGCAATTTTTAAAACTATACAGTCTAGAAAGGAGAAGAGAACGCTACATGATAATACAAGCATGGAAGCAAATAGAAGGAATTACTGAAAACATCATGGAGCTTAAAATATCAGAAAGAGCAAGCCGAGGTAGATTAATAGTGCCAAAAAATATTCCAGGTAAACTGAGAAAGGCGCACAGGACATTAATCCACTACGCACCAGCATCGATAATGCAGCGACTATTTAATGTGCTGCCACTTCATCTAAGAAACATATCAGGAGTGAGCGTAGATGTGTTTAAGAATAAGCTCGATAAATACCTAAGATGCATCCCAGACCATCCAAGACTGGAAGATGCAAAATACACCGGAAGATGCATTAGCAACTCTCTGGTGGATATACGAGGTGCCTCACACTGAGGGACCTGGGGGAACCCAAACAAAAAATAAGGCAATAAGGCTCTCTCTCTCTCTCTCTCTCTCTCTCTCTCTCTCTCTCTCTCTCTCTCTCTCTCTCTCTCTCTCTCTTTTACTAATTCACATTTGCTACTATTTCTGGATAAAATAATTTATTCAAACATATTTTGGGGACAACTATGTTTTTCGGATGCCAAAATATTTTTTTATCTCCACAATAAATTGAAGTTAATAACGTAAATCTTATTGCAAAACCTTTCTTGTCATATTTATGTATATTCTGTAAATCCACCAGTACTTTGCGTCCGTTTAATAAGATATTATTAAAAAAATTAAAAATGATCGTTATAAATCAATAATGTATTAACACGCAATATGCCTGAAGATGTCTTTAATATTTATCAAAGGGAATTTTAATTGAACGATAATAGAGTGAATTAAATTTTAATTAACTATTTTCTTTTTAGATTAATTTTCTTTTATTTTACGTAATCAGTGATAATTAGATAAAGGAAGAATCAAAACTTATAATCATCATTACAAGAACAATAGTGTCTGAGGAATGTGCTTTACTGTCTGTAAAGAACAAAGTAAAAATACTTGAATCTAATTGTCATTCAAGACACATTGAACAATTTCCGGTCCACATGGTTGAAGCCTTCGTTGCATAACAGCATTTAAAAACATCATCCTCTACTTCATCTTAAATACACACATCACTCCGTCCCGCCCCTTCGGCTCCCTTACTACCTGCGGGGGGGGGGGGGGGGGGGGAGATGGGGAGATGGAGTCTGAGAGCAAGTCTGAGAGGCATCCTCGCGCTTGGAGCCCCCGCGAAACCCCAGCATCCACCTAAAAGCTCCTCCCATATCCAACCCGCTGGCGAAGGGCGAGCGACGTCAGTCATCTCCGAATTTCTCTGTTCTTCCTCCTTTCGTTCGCTCCCTTGCCTCCTCCTCCTCCTCCGTCGCCTCCTCTGAGAGGAGGATGAGGAGAAGGAGGAGGAGATTGCAGCATCCATCCCATCTCTCCTTGTCTATCACCACAGCCTCCCAGCGCCATTCGCGACAACAGCAACTCATAAGTAGCGTAGTTGTGCTTTGCTGGTCCTGCTTCTCAGTAACCCCCCTTTTTCACCCCCTTGCTCTCATATCCTTACCCTCCCTCCCTCCCTCATCCTCTCCAACCCCACACAAACGTTCTCGGCTGACCTGGACCACGCGGGAGATGACGAAAACGGGGATGCTGGCTGTTTTGTTGATCAGTTGATGGCAATACTGATTACTTTCAAAGTTCCTCTGGGTTGTTTGACGATTGTTTAAAGAGAAATGACACAAAATAAGGATTCTTTCCTTCACTTGACATGACTATGAATTATTAAACATCAGGATAATAATCCGAGTAAATAATCAAAACAAACAAATAAACAGCTGAGTGAGACGTAAGTTCATTCAGCGAAAACGAAATTGCACGATGGGTTGCTAGATAGCAAATATTCAACCATTAATTCCCTCTTATATATATTGGATAATCTTCAAAGACGTCCTTCGTTAAGTAATATTATCTTATTTGTACGATGAATATGAAATCAAGAGATACGAATCTGAAATAAAGTATATATTATGAAGTTTTGTCCGTGCGTGGTTATACAGTAGAAGGTTTTCACTGTGATTTTAATTTCTTTTTCAACTCTGATTTCTCAGAAAAGTCTAAAATTGTAGAAACAAGTGAGAGAGAGAGAGAGAGAGAGAGAGAGAGAGAGAGAGAGAGAGATAGAGAGAGGAGAGAGAGAGAGAGAGAGAGAGAGAGAATACCACTTAATTAGTAAACCTCCCTATTACGTTGAGATATCGCGAATGAGAGAAAGATGTCAATAATGCTGGTGAATATCGGAATAAAATAAAAAAAGAATGACTCCAATAGAAAAAAAAGAGAATAATAATACACAAATACACAATACAGACGCATACATTTTAATTTAAACATCATTATTAATATGTAACAGAAAATTTATTCATGAATGTAACTTTTCTCTGTAACATTATGTCTCAGTGGAAAGTTTTGTAAGTAATCGCGTTGTTTTCACTTCCAAGAAGACTCTCTTTTTTAGTCATAATAAATATTTGGTTGTGGTGGCTTGGTGGTATCCTCCTTGCCTGGTGATTTGCCAGACTAGGGTTCGAGTCCCGCTTAAACTTGTTAGTTCATTGGTCGCTGCAACCTCATCGTCTTTGTTTGCTAAGGGTGGGGGTTTTGGGGGAGCCTATAGGTCTATCTGCTGAGTCATCAGCTGCCTTTGCCTGGCTCTCCTTAGTCGTAGCTTGGGTGGAGAGGGGGCTTGGGCGCTGATCATATGTAATATGGTCAGTATCTAGGGCATTGTCCTGCTTGATAGGGCAATGTCACTGTCCCTTGCCTCTGCCATTCATCTGTGTCCTTTACACCTTTATGAACTCTCCGATTCTCTGAGTTGTTTACACAATGATATGGGGTATTTAGATTTTTTTTTTTATAATATAGTAAAGCAATTTCTTTTTATATTTCAAATATATATATTTTTCTAACGGAACATTTCATAAGAAACAATAAAGAAAAAGCAATTTATTTGAAGGTGTTTCTAATCTTGATGCATTTTTCTATTTTATAGAGATTCAATATTATCTTTTTTATTAACGTCATAATTTGTTTAAAAAGATATTGGAAAATACAACATTTCTCAACGATAGAAAATTAAAGAATGAAAAAGAATAAAACATTTTGTGAGGATTCAATATTATTTTTTTTTTACTGATGACGTAATTATCTTTCAAAAACTTAGATAATGGAAAAATACAACCATTCTCAAAGCTGAAAAAATAAAAGATCTAAAATGGATACTCGGTAGAGCGCATACCTTCGCCTATGTCGACAACTGAATTATGCAAATTTTGGCAATAGTTTCAAGCTAATCAGATAAAAAGTGGCCACAATATGGCAAGAAAAGACGTTTTGTTTTACTTTTTCGTGACCTTGACCTTGACTTTTGATCCGATCACTCCCAAAATCTAATCAAATTGTCATTGGATCATGGTCAATCATCCCAATAAACTTCATGGGATTTGGTCAAATAGTTTTTGAGTTAAGCGAATCACAAACACACAGACATACATGCAAACAAATAAATACACGCACGCCTATCAAAACATAACCTTCGCAACGAAGTTTGCAAAGGTAATAAAAAAGAATGAACGGAAATGTGACTCGTGTTAAATCCTACCGTTAGATTGATGTTAAATGGCAGAACATCAATATGAATAACCTGCTGAATTTCTTGATTGATAATAAAGGTTTTTTTTTTTTCTCTCTCTCAAATCCCCCTCAACCAATATGAAGACATTTAAGTTTGAAAATTAAATACACATCTGTGGAGAGTCATATGTTCTTGAAGTTATAACTTGATAACTCTATAAGAATTTACACGTTAGGCATCTATACACACACACACACACACACACACACGCACACACACACACACATAAATATATATATATATATATATATATATATATATATATATATATATATATATATATACAACAAAGACAATAAATACAGCTGTTTCCAGTCCACTGTAGGACAAAGGTCGCGGACATGTCCTTATTCATGTCTGGGGGTTGGCCAGTTTTCGTCACCTCGCTCGCCAACTGTGGATTAGTGATGGTGGGAGACTTTTGTCAGATAGCTCATAGCAAACCAACCTATTATGGATAGCCCGGACTACTACAGTCTTGCTGATCATGGGGATACGCATATATATATATGTATACATACATACATACATATATATATATATATATATATATATATATATATATATATATATATATATAAATAAGCCATATATTTTTGATACACTAAAGTCTGGATTCTCTTACCAACTTCGGGATCAGAGCCCCAGGTGAAATCACTCAAAGATTATAGCATCTGACCGGTCGGGTTTCGAACTCTGGTCCAGGATACTTGTATGACAGTGACACTACGTGGCTAAGTGGTAGTGTCACTGTCATTCAAGTTTCCAGGACCAGGGTTCGAAACTCAGCCGGTCAGATGCTATCGTCTTTGAGTGATTTCGTCTGGGGCTCTGATCCCAAGGTCGGTAAGAGAATCCAGACTTTAATGTATTAAAAATATATGACTTATTTGAATTGAAAAAAAAAACACGTCTAAATATGCAAAATTTATCATATATATATATATATATATATATATATATATATATATATATATATATATATATGCATATAAATATATATATATATATGTATATATATATATATATATATATATATATATATATATATATATATATATATATATATATATATATATATATATATATATATATGTGTGTGTGTGTGTGTGTGTGTGTTTCTATGTGTTTGATTATAGTCTAAGAACACAGAACATATTATACTACTATAAATCTGAACAGGGTACGACCATATCTTAGAATAATGAGTTGAAAACTCAGCATATGATCTTACAACTATCAACAGCACACGGAATTATTTTCTTTGTTGCTCAATGGTTTTTTTTTTAATGAGAACTATAATTACAAAAACAGGCTTATAACTATAGAAGGTCTGTATAATTATTTTCTTTGATGTTGTTGTTGTTGTTGTTGTTCTTTGTCTGCATCTTTTCCCACCTTTATGTGGGGTCGATGTTTCTGGCCAGCGCTCTCCATCTACCTCTGTCCCACACTTCATCACCGGTTAAATTGATTTCTTTGTTATTTAATGTTATTTTAGGATATTTAGCAGACCAGCTGGGATAATACAACCGTGTATAAATAATTTCTGGAAGTCCTTCTAAAGTTACGGCAGTTGGTATCAAGTGGCCATTAGCAGTCAGACGAGAGGTAATAAACTTTTAGACGCTTATGTAAATACCCATAAAATGAACCGAAGAAATATATTTACACTGACAAATTTCTTGTTTCCACACTACAAGTTCCCTGAAAAGTTATTTTCTCTTTTAAATATTTTCTCATAAAATCTTATCTGTAAGAATATACGTCAAGCCTGGAGGGTTTCATTTCGTTCTGTGGCAAGCGAACACAATGGAAGAGTTTAATTGACTTCACCCGAGAAGGTAAAGAAAAAAAATACGCCTTTTCCAACGGGCGTATTTGCTGAAGAAATTGACGCTTGCCCAAATATGGCCTAAACTCGTTTAAGTGTAGCGTTTATGCGAGTATTTTCGAAACCTTTCAGCATGTGTCGAGTGGCCTACAGCTCTATGCAACTGGCTACATATTCAGACGCACCTTTGAATTGTCCTTTCACTTTCCGTTGCTGTCTCATTGTTTGTGTTGACGCCCCTTTCACTGTCTCGCTCCAACAACAGGGACAGGGACTCAGAGTACAATCAGCTGCCATAAGTCTTTTTATAGTTTATATATGAAATATCTGTTTTAATGTTGTAAATGTTTTTAGAATATTTTATTTCAATTGTTCATTACTTCTTGTATCGTTTATTTATTTTCTTATTTCCTTTCCTCACTGGGGAATTTTTCCCTGTTGAGCCATTGGGCTTATAGCATCTTGCTTTTCCAACTAGGGTTGTAGCTTAGCTAGTAATAATAAAAATAATGATAATAATAATAATAACAACAACAACACCAACAATAATGATAATAATAATAATAATAATAATAATAATACCAACAACAACAACAACAACAACAATAATAATAATAATAATAATAATAATAATAATAATAATAATAATAATAATAATCCCACTGTGTCCCTTGCTGTGGGTTGGGATTTCGTTAAATGTTAAAATTAAGATGAGGGTTTCTCAAGAGTCATATTTCAGTAAGTGCCCATATTTTGATGATTTACAATTTTGTTATAACAAGAAGGCTATCTTAGGTTAAGGTAAATCAGTTTTGCTTCGTTCGTGCCACAAAGCAAAGAAACCAATCTTGCAGATTATTTTGCCACTGACTAAAATGTAGCAATATTTTAAAACATTTTATTATCATGCTACTGTATTGTGCTTCATCTTTGCATATTATTGTACTTCAAATAATAACATTTAGATTACCGTAAAGAAATTTCTCATTACTCATATTATGAACAACTGAAAAAAACTTCCAATAAATAAAGCAGTACCAAACAACTGCCGGCTTTGTAATATGTAATGCATCAGTGAGAGGAATGAAAAATGAGAAACATGACAGCCAATTACATAACGTTTATGCATTCTCCCAGTCTCTCGTCCCTGCTTGAGGACATATGAGTATTGTTTGTGTAGATGCAGCTAACTGTTTCTCTTACCTTGCTTGGCTGTACGTGTGTATATTCGTGCATGCATTCACAGGCTGACATTTATTCTCTTTCTATACGAATGGCCAAGTTTCTATGCAATTATATGTTTACACGCACCTGTTTGTCTTTAGGAATGTGTTTGCATGTGTTTATATTATTATGCTTGGGTTTTAAAGTGCATTTCTGTACATGAAAAAGACAATTCTTCGGTGTTCATGTAGCCGTAAAGATAATTGAGTATTACCTGCACGAGATGGGATAGAACAGAGTAATGGCTCTCTCTCTCTCTCTCTCTCTCTCTCTCTCTCTCTCTCTCTCTCTCTCTCTCTCTCTCTCTCTCTCTCTCTCTCTCTCTCTCTCTCTCGTAATAGTTTTATAATCACTCTCTCTTTCTCGTTCTGGTTTCCTAATATCTCTCTCTCTCTCTCTCTCTCTCTCTCTCTCTCTCTCTCTCTCTCTCTCTCTCTCTCTCTCTCTCTCGTAATAGTTTTATAATCACTCTCTCTTTCTCGTTCTGGTTTCTTATTCTCTCTCTCTCTCTCTCTCTCTCTCTCTCTCTCTCTCTCTCCTCTCTCTCTCTCTCTCTCTCTCTCTCGCAATAGTTTTATAATCACTCTCTCTTTCTCGTTCTGGTTTCCTAATCTCTCTCTCTCTCTCTCTCTCTCTCTCTCTCTCTCTCTCTCTCTCTCTCTCTCTCGCAATAGTTTTCTAATCACTCTCTTTCTCGTACTGGTTTTCTAATCTCTCTCTCTCTCTCTCTCTCTCTCTCTCTCTCTCTCTCTCTCTCTCTCTGTCTCTCTCTCAAAACTGCCCTACACCAACACGAACTTTAGTCTTTAGGATAAAGGTGATTTAAGTGACCAAAGCAAATAAATAACTCTTTGCTCTTCTGAATTGGCTGAGATGCAAAAGAAAAAATAAAAGAAAAAAACCTGCTAAACTTTATCTGGAAGTTTCTAGTTCCAGGCGCACTTACTCAAATGTTTCTGGATGTATCATTGTATTTATTTGGGCTTCCAGTTTCATGGTTCGTAGTCATTTGACTTTTAAGCCGATGATTCATTCTACATAAGTTCTCAAAATTTATATTCAAAGTTTCAGGACCTGAGCAAGTGGAAAGGTTGTCTCGAAAAAATGTACGAATTCATTTTTGATTATTTTGGTGTTAAAATCTGTTCTCAGTAATGAAAAATTCCCATAGATGAAATGTAAAGCAGATAAGATTAGGGCATTTACGAAAAATTAGTCTTAGTGATAAATTAGCATTTTATCAAAATACATGGGATGATTGAAGGAGAAAAAAAATGTGACAAGTTGCCCCTCAGTATGTACCAACACACCCCAAATGTGGGGTATCTTGGCACATGTGAGAAATATTAAAAAAAAAAAAAAAAAAAAAAAAAACAGTTGTGGTCTTACTTTGTCATGAATAATCGTTGCGTTACAGTGAAAAGTAGAAGGGCACTCAGTAGAGCGCAAACCTCCGCCGCAGCAGCTTATTTCTCAACCTTTTGCTGGATTGTGACCTTGACCTTTGATCTTGGTCTTCCCAAATTTGATAATTTCCAGCTTTTTACATAAAAGTTAATCCCTGCAAGTTTCATCACTCTACGGTTAAAATTGTGGAAAAGAATCTGTCCACAAACAAACACACACACGCACACAAACATGGGATTAAACTTAACCTCCTTCCAACTTCGTTGGCTGAGGTATTTAGTCAAATATTTATATTTCTCATTCGTATAATAAAGTTCCAAAATACTCCACAGTATTGTATCTATAAACAAAAAATGTAAAAAGTGTGCCAAATATACAAAATCTTTTTTAATGAGGCGCATTTGCACCGACTCGCAGCGGTGCCCTTTTAGCTCGGGAAAAGTTTCCTGCTCCCTGATTGGTTAGAATTATCTTGTCCAACCAATCAGCGATCAGGAAACGTTTCCGAGCTAAAAGGGCACCGCTGCAAGTCAGTGCAAATCCGCCTCACTAAAAAGAATTGACTATAGTCACAATCTCCCCTATGCATAAGCAGAAGGCAATCAAAATAATCTACCCTTGTCCTCAATATGTGGTTCGGCTACTCCCCTGATCGAAGGCGAAGTCAGGGTCACTAAACGATGATCAAATGTTCTGATTATAATGTACTTTCACATACCTGACACTCCTTCTGCAAGACCAAGCTTTTCTTGCATATTATCCTTTTTTTTTTTGAAGAAGAAGTTGAATATATTCTCTTTTTTATTCTTATTGTTATTTTTGAAAAATATGTTATTCCCTCAATATTACTTTGCCAGGTTCTTGACTATGTTTTTTTTTTTTTTTTTTTTTGTTTCAGTATAATAAGAATTTTTCTAATAGTTGAAATGATCCTCTCTCTCTCTCTCTCTCTCTCTCTCTCTCTCTCTCTCTCTCTCTCTCTCTCTCTCTCTCTCTCTCTCTCTCTCCTATATTAATTCACATTTGCTACTGTTTCCAGATTGGATAATTCATACAAACATTTTTGGGATAACAATCTTTTTCGGACACCAGAAACGATTCGCTTGAATTGAAGTTAAAAATCTCACTGCATAACTTTCCCTTGCAAGCTGTTCCAACAATTCTATTTCTTTGTCCTATATTACAACCCTCTTTTATTACTCTTATTACTCCGTCAAGGTTTCACCTGAAGCTTTCACTAACCCCCGACCCAAAGATAGAAATAAACAAAGAAAAGAAAAACCAGCGACTACAGCGCCACTTTGCGTCGCGTGGCGATAAAAACCAAACAAACAACTGAGGTTGAAACTTATAATTTTCTAATTTTCGAGGTAGGAGTTACCAAACAGCGTGGAATTATCTTAAAGGATATCTTCCTTTGTCTTTATTGTGCTGGGCGAGGAGAGGAGAGTTTCTTTAGCTGGTTGGAAAGGCGAAAGCAAAAAAAGTAAAAATTGAATGTTGAAGTCGAGGAAATTTGGGTATACGTACACACACACACACACACACACACACTCACACACTACATATACGGCCACCCGCACACATTTCATAAATGTATATATATATCTGTATAGACATACATATATATATATATATATATATATATATATATATATATATATATATATATATATATATTATGTATTTATATATATACATACATACATATATATATATATATATATATATATATATATATATATATATATATATATATGTATATCTATCTATCTATCTATATATCTATATATATATATATTGTGATATCCCCATATGTTGTACATATGCTAACATATCTGATTTGTCTAAAGTTTATTTTTCCATTTTCTTTGTAAATACATCTCCTTATTTCAGCGCCATCTTCATTCCATTCTTCTCATTATCTTTTGTTTACACTCGCCTTCCTGCTGTAAATCATCCCTGTTTTCTTACCTTACATGTTATAAGGTAACCCCAAATTTATTGTTTTGTTAGAATACATTGTTCTCACCACGAGATTCATCTACCTTACTCACCCATTCACTTTGCATTGCTTATTATTGTTGTTTTGAAGTGCTTTTTCATTGTTTTGTTTAACGTAAGATTAAAGTTTTGTTTATAACATAGTTTATTGTTCCTGTCCTCCAATTATCCTGCTATTGGTGCTTCTGTTGTCTGCAACCAGCTTTAAGAAGATACATTTGATCATAATCAACAATCTTATACACTCGTAATAAGAAACAAGTGAATTTGGAAGTCTACCCATATGACTTCTATTTTGTTGTGTGAAGAGAACTACCGCCCATTGTAAAGGGGTAATTGTTTGCACAGTGGTTCGTCACATAATAGTTGGGGGCCTGTCCGGGATCTGATGTGCGATCTGATGTGCGATCTGATGTGTGATATGATTCATCAAATTTATATCAAGTGATTGAATCGTGAAAGAACAGTTCCAGTGATTATGAACAGTATCGAGTGTTGTGTTGCGGGGTACCAAGGATAAAGGACGACAGTAATAATTCCAAGGTAAGGTAGATGTCTCGTCTCCCTCTCATTAGACATTTATGTATAATATGTCTGGGTAGTCATTTGGTTGTAAGAGGAACAAGTCACGCTTAATATAGTTAAGACTTAGGTATGCTGATTGTCCAGCTTCTAAACCACCCTTATTAATTGAAGATGCCCCCAGTAGGTAGCTTTTAAAGTTTCGCCTACTCAAATCTCGTATCTCAGAGATTTCTCATAAAAAAAAATCTGAAGCCCTAAGATTTTGCCATTTCTTAAAATCGCCATTCAAAAGTGATATTTAGGAAATCAAGTCAAATTTCATTATATGTGATTTACTAAATTAAGTTTCATTATAAGTGAAATTTCCTCCATCTCTATTTCATTATGAAGTGATTTATTTTGTTATATGAATTTCGTAAGTGAAATTAGCCAATTTCCAATTTCGGAGATTTTCGTAATTCCAATCGTTATCTCTAGTCAGGAAATTAACTTGTATATTGTTTGGTGTTAAAGGTACTATTTTGGTGTACAAATAACATTTACGTGTCGGTAAATGAATATTTAGATACTTGTGTTAAATTACTCCTGTTATATCTATAAAACGCATACTACGTATTTTGTCCAGTTTGTGCATTATTCTGATAATCAATTACTTTAAACTAAGTGTTGACTATTAACTAGATACTTTATCATAACGAGAATATAGTATTTATATAAATTAAAATGTAACATTGAAAAGTTATCGTATTAAGCTGGTATAAATTAAAAGGAAATGTAAACTAGAACGTGCTAATTAGGTATGTTTAAAGTAAAAAATACCTTTGCGTTTTAAAGCCTTGTTTACCGATTCGGTAAAATTGTTGTAAAAGTTTGTGATGTTAAGCGTGTCGTTTGAGTAATTATGAAGTAGTTAGCCGCGTGCTCAAGATCTCGAGTATAAAATAATTGTTCAGTCGTTAACTGTGAATAAAAGTTTTAATAGTATTATCGTAAGTTTCGCGAGACTTAATTTTGTATTTAAGCTATTTTTGTGCAAGTGTGATCTAATCATATAATTTTGTAATTTTGTGATCTCTCGATCTTGTAATTTTGTGATCGCTGTTTTGTATTTCTGTGATCGAAAGATTGTTATTTTGCGATCGTATGATCTTATACTTATTCTTGTAAAGTTTGTATATTTATTTTAGTTTGTACTTATCTTGCGCCACGGGCGACATTCAAAATGCCTTTCAACTTGCAACAATTTATTGTATCACCACGGGATCATGTGGAATCTCTCACAGTTGCCACAAAAACTGACCTAAAGAATCTAGCTCGCCATTATGATGTACAGGTTCCCGCAACTGCCATAAAATGTGTAATTCTCAGTCATATTTTGAACTTCCTTGTAGATGAAGATATTGTTCCAGAAGAAGAATTGGCTGACGTTCGAGCTCTAACAGTTACCAATCCAAATAGTGACTTGGATAAACTAAGTCTACAGCTGGAGTTGGAAAAGATGAAGATGCAAGCCGCAACTGCAGCGGCAACTGCCGCAACTGCAGCGGCAACTGCCGCAACTGCCGCCGCTGAGGTAGAAGAAAGGAAAGCCGCTGCTGCTGAACGAGCCGCAACTGCCGCCGCTGAGGTAGAAGAGAGGAAAGCCGCTGCTGCTGAAAGAGCCGCAACTGCCGCAACTCTGGTAGAACGAGAAAGAGCCGCTGCTGCTGAACGAGCCGCAACTGCCGCCGCTGAGTTAGAAGAGAGGAAAGCCGCTGCTGCTGAGCGCACGGCTGCTGCTGCTGCTTCCCTAGAACGTATCAAGGTGGAAACTGCTGCAACTGCTTTGGAGCAACAAGAAAAAGAAAGTGAACAGAAAAACAAAGCTCTCCGTGTTAGGCTGCAGATTGAGAGAGAAGCGGCCACAGTAACAGAACGGGATCTGGCATTTATAAGACTGAAAGAAAAGGAAGAAGGTAAGCTAATTCCCGAACCCTTTGATGTGGCCAAGGTGCAGAAATTGCTGCCCACATTTGAAGAACGGGAACCTGATAACTACTTTTCTGTGTTCGAAGACACAGCCAAGAATCTCAATTGGCCTCAGGACAAATGGTATTTGATCATCCGGAACTCATTTAAAGGTAAAGCATTATCTGTATGTGCCACTATGTTAGAGGAACATGATTATTTCATAATTAAACAGGCAATCCTTGATGCTTATTCTATTACTGCGGAAGGTTATAGGCAAATATTTCGTAATAGTCAGAAGCAAGTTCAGCAGACCTTTTTAGAATTTATGAATGGAAAGATTAAACAGTTTCAGAAGTGGGTAGACAAAGTAGATGTCAAAACTTTCGAGCAGTTGAAAGATTTAATAGTAATGGAGGAGTTCTTAAGGAAAATACCAGGTAGCATTAATGTGTATCTAAGAGAGCAGAATGAATCTGACCCTAAGAAAGCCGCTTTAAAGGCAGATGACTATGCTCTTATTCATAAAGTAGGTAAAACCCTATATAGAGAAACTAGACCTAAGGAAACTTGTACATACTGCAAACAAGAAGGACATCATATTTCAGAATGTCCTGATCCACATTGTGCAGCTTCATACTTAAAGAGAAAACCTAATCCCCCTCAATTCTCTCCTAAGCAAATGAATCTGCCCAAACAGGAACCAAAACCTAAGGTGGAGAAGAAAAAGACCTTCCATTGTGCATCACACGAGTCCCAAGCGTTTGCACCCTTCACTTGCTCAGGCAAAATAAATGGTAAACCTGTAACCATACTCAGAGACACTGGATCCTCTCAAACGATCGTCTCTCCTAAAGTAATACGACCTAAAGGTGAAACTCACAGGTATGTTGCAGTTAATGACTTAACCAGTAAGTCTATGTTGCCTCTCATTAATGTAAACCTTCATTGTCCTTATTTCTCTGGAACTACTGAAGTAGCTGTAAATCCAGAACTGTTACCATGCAAGAATGTAGATGTAATCCTGGGTAATGACATAGCTAACTCTGTTGTCTTAACAAACTTAATAGCAGTATCTCCAGGTGAAGTTGTACAGGAGGAATGCTTAGCAGTGACACGAAGCAGTAAAAAGGACACCCCTACTGAATCATCATCAAACCCGTTGCCAGTCTCTGAACCTATGGATTTCAACGAGTTGATGAGTACATATAAGATCCAGCCTGATTCCTTTAGCTATCAACAAAGGAAAGATGTCACTCTACAGCAGTGTTTCAACCAAGTGAAACCAAAGGATACCAACAAGTGTTCTTATTTTTATATTAATAATAATGTACTAATGAGAAAATTCAGGTCCAGCAAGAACAGTCATCTAGAAACCTGGAAGGATCTATTCCAGGTAGTTGTTCCTAAGGATATAAGACCTCTGATCCTAGAATTGTCTCACTCTGCTGACTCTCATCTTGGTATCACTAAAACATATGAACGCATCAGTCAAGACTTTTATTGGCCAAACATGAAGAATGACATTAAAGAGTACGTAAAAACATGTACAACATGTCAAAAAGTAAGTAGTCCTAATGTAAAAGTACCAGTTGCACCCTTAAAACCTATACTTGTGCCTAAAGAACCTTTCAGTAAGATCATAGTAGATTGTGTAGGCCCTTTGCCTAAGACAAAAAGGGGACATGAATACTTGCTTACGGCCTTATGCCCAACTACGCGTTATCCATTTGCAGTACCTTTAAGAAACATTTCAGCCAAGAACATCCTAAAGTCACTAGTGTCCATATTTACTGTTGTAGGATTTCCAACTGAACTACAATGTGATCAAGGAACCAATTTCATGAGTCATGCTTTTAAAACAGCTATGAAAGATTACCATATAACCCAAGTCTCATCCTCAGCTTACCATCCACAGACCAATGGAGCATTAGAACGCACTCACCAGACCATTAAAAATCTTCTCCGGAAATACATCCATAGTTCGGGTAACGAGTGGGATTGCGATTTGGAACTGATCATGTACATCATACGAGGAGTTCGAAATCAGTCTACTGGTATGTCACCTTTTGAACTACTCTTCGGTCGACGGCCACGAACTATCCTCAGTTCAGTCAAAGAACGCATCCTGAAGTTGGGAGATAATGAGGTACCTCTTTCCCAATATATTTCAGAACTCAACAAGAAACTTTCAGATCTTCACTCCATTGCCAAAACTAACTTGATAACAGCTCAAGAGAAGATGAAGATTAACTATGATAAAAAGGCTAAAACCAGAAGTTTCAAAGTAGGAGATGCAGTGCTGCTATACCATCCGATTGCAGGCTCTCCCCTACGAGAGAAATACCAGGGACCTTATACCATCACTCAACGTATCTCGCCAACCAACTATATAATCGCCACTCCAGATAAGCGTAAGTCTACTCAATTAGTCCACATAAACCTCTTAAAGGCCTATTTGTCTCCCTCAACAGCTGAAAATAAAACGGTAATGATTACTAGTGCCATACCATACATAGATTGTCCTATGGATCAATTTACAGATGATCCAATAACTGCATCTTGGCAGGATTCTCAAAACTCAAAGATCTTGGAAAACTTATCAGACTATCTAAAACCCTTATCTGCATCAAAATGTAAATCTTTAGTAGCTTTATTCCATGAATTTCCTAGTATAACTTCAGATAAACCAGGCAGATGCACCATGCTAGATCATGACATCAAACTACAACCAGGTGCTGCACCCATTAAACAAGCTTTCTATCGAACATCACAGAAGAAATTGGGTATCATGAAAGAAGAAGTGAACTACTTAGTAAGAGAAGGATTGGCAGAACCCAGTGCGTCACCATGGGCTTCCCCATGTCTCCTAGTAGGAAAGAAAAATGGTAAATTTCGTCTTTGTACCGATTACAGGAAGATTAATAATTTAACAATTAAAGATTCGTATCCTCTACCAAGAATACAAGATATCATTGACCAAGTAAGTAATTCGACCTACTTAACCCAAATAGATTTGTTGAAGGGTTATTACCAAATTAAATTAACAGAAACTGCAAAGGAAATTTCTTCATTTATCACTCCATTTGGCTTATTTAGTTATAACGTAATGCCATTCGGATTAGCCAACGCACCTGCCACCTTCCAAAGAGTAATGTCTTTAATTTTACAGGACTTGGAAAAAGTATTTGTATATTTAGATGACATCATTATTGCCTCTGACACATGGATAAACCATATTCAAAAGATAAAAGAAGTTTTCTCAAGGTTGAAACAACATGGATTAATGATCAACTTAGCAAAAAGTAATTTTTGCAAAGGTCAGGTATCTTACCTTGGTCATCGAGTTGGCAGTGGTAAAGTATTGCCCCATGATGCAAATATTAGCGCCATAACTTCTTATCCTGTTCCAACTACCAAACAGGAATTAAAAAGATTTCTAGGTATGGTAGGATATTACTCTAAGTTCAGTCCAAATTTCTCACCATTCACAGGACCACTATTTGCTTTAACTTCTTCAAAAGTAAATTTTTCTTGGAGCCAACAACATGATCAAATATTTAACCAGCTAAAAACTTACTTGTCATCTCCTCCTATATTAATGGCACCTAACCTCACCAAACCATTCTATCTCCAAACAGACGCTAGTGATCTTGGATATGGGGGCATTTTATTACAGCATC
>NC_090744.1:107520245-107522745 GCF_036898095.1 Palaemon carinicauda | reverse complement strand
CAGAGTTAAGGGACAGTGACAATGCCTTAGAGACTGATCACATACACATATGATCAGCGCTCAAGCCCTCTTTCCATCCAAGCTAGGACCAGAGAGGGCCAAGCAATGGCTGTTGATGACTCAGTAGGTAGACCTTTAAGCTAACCCATAACCCCTCTCTCTAACTAACAAGGATGGTGAGGTTGCAGACACTACAAGAAACTATCGAGCTAAAACGGGGATTGAACCACGCGGGGACATTTCCAATAGGCCACCGCAACCCTAAATGACATTATTATCGTCATTATCATCATCTCCTCCTACGCTTATTGACGCAAAGGGCCTCGGTTAGATTTCGCCAGTCTCTATCTGGAGCTTTTAAATCAACGCTTTTCCACTCATCATCATCTGCTTCACATTTCATAGTCCTCAGTCATGTAGGACTGTTTATCTGTTAAACCATTAACGCTCTGAATTAGGTGAATAGTAATGAGTTGCTTTCCAGTTACCTAATATGAGCCTTTGTCGATTTTTTATCATTATCTTCATCTGCCATAATTCATCATTTATAATATTTCTTGCACTTTTCAGACAATATTCGTCTTTGTTGGCTTAAATGAAGCCGGCTTTAATCTATCATGTTCCCGCGCCACTAGGTTTTCCAGAGGAGTGTTAAGTGTAATAATTTGAGGTCTGGTGTAAACCTCTGGACCTCCCACTACATGGTCTTCATTCTCTCTGACTGACATGAAAACAGCTTGGCATGACACCACGATTTTCCCCTAAAGTTAAAGGATTAAGGGGATTTTTGTTTAAATAAATTTTTTCCCCTTTTGATGGATAAATTTTCAATAGGATTTTCCTGTTTTGAAGCAAAGAAAATGAAGGAAAAGAAGCTATAGAAATGCTTCTTTTTTATTTTTTAACTTAAAATGAAATTCTCAAACTACTTTATTTCGTGTTATAAAGCATTAAATGTGTTCTAAAATAATGAAAAGCTAAACATATCAAGGGTAAAATAGTAGGAATTATATTTCAGACAATTTTTGATTGCATGATGTCTTATTACATTTGAGTTGTAGTTGTAGGTATTTGTCTTATTATATACAAGTAATATTTCTATGAATGACATATCATACAAATTATACTTCTATGCTTGATAGCTGTGACCTGGTAATGTTGTTTATAGGCTTTGCCCTTCCCCCCCCCCCTCTCTCTCTCTCTCTCTCTCTCTCTCTCTCTCTCTCTCTCTCTCTCTCTCTCTCTCTCTCTCTTCTTGAATCTAAGTTTTTTTTTGCCCAGGTCATCAGCCGATGCAGTTGATTGACAACTATCTAGATAATTTACTGCTTGGATCAGTGATGTGAAATGGGTTTATATGAGCAACTTGGTACCCTCTGGCGTCAATACCTGGAACTTCCTGCTGATATCATGACCAAATGGTTTTGATACATATCGTCATCCGCTATGGCTTTATTTCTGCAGGCCTCAGTGTCAATATGCATCAAATCGAGTCCACCAAAAAATACCGAATAATAAATTACGGACATTACCTTTTTGAATGTTCATTTTTGTATGAAAATATTGTGCATATTTCCGGTAAAATTACAGAATAATGACAGAAATGGGAAATGAACTTTTACTTTCGCTAAACCTTGGCTATCAGCTGTTTAGCAACAGCGTGGGTCTGGAAATGACTGAGGCCTATTTTAAGAACTGCTTGTTTAGGGAGGATTTATTCACGTTTGGAAGTAATCCTTTGAGGTTCTCATATTATTATTATTATTATTATTATTATTATTATTGTTATTATTATTATTATTATTATTATTATTATTATTATTATTATTATTATTATTATTATTATTATTATTATTATTATTATTATTATTATTATTAGCTAAGCTATAACCCTAGTAGGAAAAGCTGGATGATACAAGCCCAATGTCTTCAACAGGGAAAATAGCCCAATGAGCAAAGGAAATAAATAAATTATATGAGAAGTAATAAATGAATAACATGAAATATCCTAAGATAACAATGTTAGAATAGATCTGTCATATATAAATTATGAAGAGAGACTTATTCTACTTTTCTACATAAAATCATTCGCTGCAAGTTTGAACTTCTTAAGTTCTATCGATTCATCTGCTGGACTAGGAAGATCATTCCACAGTCTGAACACAAATGGAATAAAACTTTTAGAATACTGTGTACTGTTGAGTCTCATGATGGAGAAGACAATGCGTTTAGAATTAATTGCATTCTTATTACTACGTACAGGATGGTACAGTCTGGGAAGATGTGAATGCAAGGGATGGTCAGAATTATAAAAAATGCACAAAAACTAACTGAACGACGGTGCCAGAGATTAATATCCCGATTAGGAATAAGAAATTTAATAGTCAGCAAGTTTTTTGTTCAACTGAAGAGCAGGCAGGAGAACAATTCTTGAAACAAGGTAGAACGAAAGAATTCAAACACTTTTTCAGAGTAGATTGAACACCGTATATCTTAAAAG
>NC_090744.1:107512745-107515245 GCF_036898095.1 Palaemon carinicauda | reverse complement strand
AAAATGGCTAAAAGATAAGAGTGTAAACAAACAAAGCGGATTAATAAGCCAAATAAAGAAAATGGGATAAGAAAAAGGGCGTTAACATATAAATGGGATTGCTAACCTAGAGAAACAAAGATGGGTGTGAAATAATAAATTGGTTTTAACTTATAAGGGGCATTGATAAACCTGTTAAAAGACCTGATTAAAGCAAGAAATTTGAATCGACAATTAAATGAATATCCCTTCAAAAGGAAAACCTGATCTCGAGTGAACTTGCAGTACTTCAAGCACACGGAAGAAAGTGAGGTCTACACCAGGACCCAGTCAGTGGGTCCTGGTGAACACGACGCCAAAGGTCACTGGGAAGGAAAGAGGTGAACGATGTGAATGATTCTTCGTAGTGTCGGGACGGGGCACAACTGGCAAAACAGGTTTGGCGAATCGAAGTACGTTTGATTTTTATTCAAGTCGTGGAAAATCCTTGTTCGAAATTATCCGATGATTTAATGCTATTTTGATTATGTGTTCTTTATCTGATATTTGTTTATTACAGTCTGTTAAGGCTTTCTGTACTTATTTTGAATTCAAGCAAGCTAGGTATATATTTAAAGATATGAAAAATAATACATAATTGTTATGATTCTTTTTAGTAGTTTAGCAATTGACTTAGGTACATCGATTTTCTTATCTTCGAAGGGGATTTTGAAAAATAGCTCAAGAAAAAGAAAAATATAGAATTAAACATACTGGAATGCTGGTAGTCTATTAGAAAAATTCGAATGATTTTATTTTTATCATCTATGGCGTACTTTTACCCAAAAGTTTTTGATAAAAAAAAAAATGAAATTTCTTTACCACAACACCGTGTATTAGTAACCACAAGAAAAAGAATGATTTTTAAAATAAGATGTTTTAGAATAATATTTTTGTTAATCTTACTGTTTAAATATGTTTTAGAATAATTTTTTTCTCTTAATCTTACTGTTTAATTCAAATATTACGAAATAATCGTTAAACAAACTGATTAGTATAAAAAGAATGATAAATTTAGAAAAGAGGGAGATTGATATTACCTCATTTAAGCAACATAAATATACTGAAGTGGTTCAATGAACCTCTCCTTTATAGAATTTGAATTTTCTATTGTAATTAATCTAAAAACAAAAATATGGTATTCCTGTATAACTTTAATCGTAAGTAAATCCTTATATCATATTAGTATGCCAATGTAGTAGTTTTAAAATCATCCTATAAAAAACAAAATATTTTTAGAGAATACCTTAGCTGGCATATAAGAAATAATTTCCATGATTAAGATACATAAGTTATAAAATACCAAAAGAAATTTCGAAAGCCATGGCCTTAAAGTTACTATAAAACAACTGAATCTTAAAATAGAAATAAATCCTTTTACTTTAGAAAAATTAATAGGAATGAAACCAGAGAAAAAAAAATTGTAGTCTTCAGTAACTACCAAGTTATTCCTTATGAAACAAAATAAAAATTAAGTGCATATAAAAAATACTAAAATTAATTCTTAATTAGATATAGGATCTAGTAAAGTTTATTAACCTTTTTCTTTTTTTCTGTAATCTGATACTGTCCTAGCCTAGAAATTGTAGTCTTGACTAACTATCGAGATATTCCCTATGAAATGAAATAAAAATTAAGCGAATATGTTAAATAAGATGCTAAAATCAATTCTTAATTGAAAATAGGATCTAGTAATGTTTATTAACCTTTTTTTATTTTTTTTTTCTGAAATCTGATACTGTCCTAGAAATTGTAGTCTTGAGAAATTACCAAAATATTCCCTATGAAATAAAATAAAAATCAAGTGAATAAATACTAAACTTAATTATTAACTGAAAATAGGTTCTAGTATAAGTTTATTAACCTTTTTCATTTTTCCGAAAATGAACATCCTTCCCAGTGAAGGTCAAAGCCTTGGTCCCTTCTTCACTGGTTATATTAGGATGGTCTGGTTTGATGGGATCCAAAACCAAGTGATCCTTCAACAGATTCCTCCTCAGGGTCCTCAGCTCTTCCGTGTTCCCATACAAAGGATTCTGGGCGTCCTGAGGGATGAGGTTCAGCATGGCCAACTCGCCAGGGGCTAAGATCGTCTTGGCTTCTGCAGAAAAATGGAAAAAAGGGAGAGATTATTGATTTTTCAAGAACAATTATATGAATTACATTATTTAGCTTTTATTTTTTTTTTATTTTACTTTTTGTAATATGGTTTTGTTTTCTCGTACCTGATTCCTTTTTCAAATATTTTACCTCACTTTTTAAACTATGTTTTTTCCTTTCTGTTTTTCCTACATTTCAGAAACTACTGACAAGGTGATAATATATATATATATATATATATATATATATATATATATATATATATATTTGCATATATTAATGTATATATACACATTCATATATATTATATATATATATTATATATATATATATATATATATATATATATATATATATATATATATATATATATATATATATA
>NC_090744.1:107482317-107497317 GCF_036898095.1 Palaemon carinicauda | reverse complement strand
TACGCATAGACATACATACACACACACATACACACAAACACTTTCAGCAAATATTATTATGTTGAAAAGGCTAACATAAGTCTTTTTATAGTTTATTTAGGAAATATCTGTTTTAATGCTAACACTGTTTTTAAAAATATTTTATTTGAATTGTTCATTATTTCTCATATCGTTTATTTTTTTCCTTATTTCCCTTCCTCGCTAGGCTATTTTCCCTGTTGGAGCCCTTGGACTTAGAGCATCTTGTTTTTCCAACTAGGATTGTAGGTTAGCTAGTAATAATAATAATAATAATAATAATATATATATATATATATATATATATATATATATATATATATATATATATATATATATTTATATATATATATATATATATACATATATATATATATATATATATATATATATATATATATATATATATATACATACATATGTATAATTTGTTTTTAATATGAGTCCTTGGGGTAGCATCCTGCTTTTCTAATATAATAATGATAATAATAATAATACATACATACATACATACATACATACTGTATACTCAAGAACTACATAGATCTTTAGACTTTGTATATACTCAAACCCAGACACACGATCACCACCGTTTGAAATATATCGTATTATTCATTCCTCAAGGAACAAATTCCACATGAATCATCTTGGAACACCAATTACCTTAGAAACTACCCTCTATGGTTTTGGGTTCAGCTTATTGGCAGTAAACCCCGAGTGTGACCTTGTACTTTGCCACGTATCCGGAGCTAATTAACATACTTCGAGGAGGTTTGTCTGTGAGGAATGAAGCCAGGTTTAAATGGTCGAACCGCTCGTCAAACGCGGTTTTACAGACGAGGGTTTGAAGTGATGTTCGAATGTGTGAACACGGTCAAACAGCTCGCCGAACGTAGTTTGACAGGCAAGTATATGAGGCGATATTCGAACGTGTGAACACAGTCGAACGGTTCATTAAACACGGTTCGACAAACAAGTGTCTGAAGTGATGTTTGAACGTGTGAACGGGGTATGAGTTTATCAAACACGTTCGTCAAACAGTTCGAAGAAAGTCTGTTCTCGCCTGACTTTTGTGGGCGGGGCTTCGTTGTCTATAAACCTTATGCATTTGTGACTGACTCCACCTCTTCGAACCGTTTGACAAGCAGGTACGACAACCTGTTCGACGAACCGTTCGACCATGTAAATCCAGCTTACGGATGTAGTATGCTTTGATACAGCTTTTGAAAACTCACTAAATCCGTATGTTATTCAAAACGTCGTTTAGATTTGAAATAACTTTGGACACGAACGAATGTTTGCATATTTACGGACAACAAATTCCAAACAGTAGCAACATTAAAATAGATCTTTTATACATAAACTATGAAAAATTAAAAAAAACAAAAGAAAGAGAAATAAGATAGAATAGTGTGTTCGAGTGTACCCTTAAGCAAGAGAAATCTACCCCAAGACAGTGGAAGACTATGGTACAGGGACTATGGAACTACCCAAGACTAGAAAACAGTGGTTTGGTTTTTGAGTGTCCTCCTAGAGGAGCTGCTTACCATAGCTAAAGAGTCTAAATAGCCTAAACCTTACGGGTATATATATATATATATATATATATATATATATATATATATATATATATATATATATGTATATATATATATATATATATATATATATATATATATACATATATATATATATATATATATATATATATATATATATATATGTGTGTGTGTGTGTGTGTGTGTATGTGAGAGAGAGAGAGAGAGAGAGAGAGAGAGAGAGAGAGAGAGAGAGAGAGAGAGAGAGAGAGAGAGAGAGACGTGTAAATTTTCGCTAATTGCGTTAAGGTTTGGTCTATAAAAAAACATGCGGTAAAGACAATGCAAATCCAGATAGGTTTTCTACCTTTGGAATGCGACCATTGTTTCATTCCGTACGTAAAGCGATCAGGATTAGTGTAGAGTGGACACACATTGTATTTTCACGTCTCGATTTTACCATACTTTTTTCTAAAAAAAAAAAAAAATAAATAAATAAATAAATAAAAAAAAAAAAAAAAATCTTGCAGCAAAAAATATTTGAAGATGAAAAACTATTGTTGGCTCAGAATCTATGGAGAGAAATGGTTCCAGCATACAACTTATAGTAGGAAAAAAGATCAAATTTCTTCCCATGAGTATCGAGAGAATAAAATAAGTCATATTTTCTTAGAAAAAAACTCCTCTAGTAATGAATCATTAGAAAAAAAACTAATTTAAACTCGTTTAGAATGGCGTCTGAGAAAAAAAAATCGAGATAGAGTCTTTAGAGTAAGCATCCTCCCTTCCAGCAAGAATGTTTCATCTCAGAGTAATTATATAACTTATAATGTCCAAAAGAATCAAGTATATAAATTAATTAGAAATAAAAAAACATATGAAATTGATCTCTATTGACTATTTTCCATTAATAAGTAATGCGATTATGGAAAAACATTTCCACGAATAATAATAATAATAATAATAATAATAATAATAATAATAATAATAATAATAATAATAATAATAATAATAATAATAATAATCATAGAAACCCATAAATTAATAAAAAAAAAAAAATCAGACGAAATTGATCTCTATGTACTATTTTACACTACTAAGTAATGCGATTATGGAAAAAAAATTTCCACGAATAATAATAATAATAATAATAATAATAATAATAATAATAATAATAATAATAATAATAATAATATAAACCCACTGGAAGATGTTAAACGGTAAGCCAACAATAGAAACAATAACGATTATTATTATTATTATTATTATTATTATTATTATTATTATTATTATTATTATTATTATTATCATCATGAAACTAAACCAATAAATCATTGTCGAACGTAAAAAAAAAAAAAAAACAAAAAAAAAAAAAAAAAAAAACTTTCTATCAATTTCTCTTCCTTCACAATTGGTGTTATAAGGTAGAGTTCCGTATTCTTTATCCATGTAATCATACTCTTCTAACCAAAGGATTAAATAACCAAAGCTGGGCCTCATTCGATATTCGCAAAACATTACGCATTATGTAATAACATTACGCAATATCCGATTAACCCAAAAATAATAAAACGTTGTCGATTCTTTAATTTACAGTAGAGGATGTTTTGCAATATTTTTGGGAAATATTGCAAAATCACTGACATAAGTCGGAGTCCTTTTAAAGTAAAAAAGGAGAAAGTAAACAATAAAAAAGTGACTAAATAGGAAAGATTAAACGGCCTTGAGTTTGTGGGAACCGAATAAAATCCTTGGATTTAGCAAGTAGAGCGAATCGTATATGGTCAATTTTGCATCACTGAAATTGCTTTCTCTCTCTCTCTCTCTCTCTCTCTCTCTCTCTCTCTCTCTCTCTCTCTCTCTCTCTCTCTCTCTCTCTCTCTCTCTCATGCATGTACTGTATGTGGAATTTGTTTTTAAATTATTTTGATAATTCGATCAGAGTTTTATCATCTCTCTCTCTCTCTCTCTCTCTCTCTCTCTCTCTCTCTCTCTCTCTCTCCTCTCTCTCTCTCTCTCTCTCTCTCTCTCTGTCAATTGATGTGTCATTTCCTGTCTATGCTGCAGATTGGGAACTGACGGGAAAGGTCAGCTCATGGTTTCCCTTTTCCCGTGAGAAAATTTCCATTAAATATGCGGATATTACAAATTACAGATCTGTATTGATGTTGGTTTCAGTAGTGGGAATGTTGATGTGGTACTAATTCTAAGCAGATACGTAGGATAAACCAGACCAGCAGGATATAAGGAGAGTTAAAATCCTGTCCTTAAGTCAACTGAAAGTGATAATTTAATATTTTATTAATTGCAAATATAAAGGACAAAATAAACCAGCAGGATATAAACAGATTTAAAAATCCTGCAGATAAATCAGATGAAAGCTGACATTTAATTATCTAATAATTTACTAATGAAAATAAATTACCACCAGGAAATGCGTCAGTGACAAAAAGATAAATTTTATAAGGAATTGGATTTTCTTGATGTCCAATGATTAAAAAGTTAATTTAACATATATCGTTATGTTTGATTCAGTCAATTTTTGGTAATATAGTTTCCACACTTGATTATCAAAGTCAATCCAGATTTCATAAAAAAAGGAATATTCAATTGTCATTACAACCTAATGTATCAATTACAAAAAGCAAAAAAATAAGTTAATAAGATTATATGTCGAGATTCATTAATGTTCAATTTAAGGTCATTGGTTCTGAACTGCAATTGACAGGTCACTAATAAGAACATCAGCAGTAGTCTGTTTTATATTTACCTTTTCATTTTGGTGGAAGGTCCCACACACACAAATACACACACACACATGAATATATATATATATATATATATATATATATATATATATATATATATATATATATATATATATATTTATATATATATATATATATATATATATATATATATATTAATGTATATATAAATATATATATATATATATATATATATATATATATTTATATATATACATTAATTTATATACATATATATATATATATATATATATATATATATATATATATATATATATATATATATATATACATTATCAGCTTGTCAGTAGTTTCTGAAATGTAGGAAAAAACCCAAAGGAAAAGATATAGTTTAAAAAGTGAGGTAAAATATTTGAAAAAGGGAATCAAGTACGAGAAAACAAAAACATATTACAAAAAGTAAAGTAAAAAAAAAAAAAGTTGATAAAAGGTATTTTATATAATCTTTCTTGAAAAATTAATAATCTCTCCATTTTTTTCCATTTTTCTGCAGAAGCCAAGACGATCTTAGCCCCTGGTGAGTTGGCCATGCTGAACCTCATCCCTCAAGACGCCCAGAATCCTTTGTATGGGAACACGGAAGAGCTGAGGACCCTGAGGAGGAATCTGTTGAAGGATCACTTGGTTTTGGATCCCATCAAACCAGACCATCCTAATATAACTAGTGAAGAAGGAACCAAGGCTTTGACCTTCACTGGCAAGGATGTTCATTTTCGGAAAAATGAAAAAGGTTAATAAACTCATACAAGAACCTATTTTCAGTTAATAATTAATTTTAGTATTTATTTACTTGATTTTTATTTTATTTCATAGTGAATATCTTGGTAGTTACTCAAGACTGCAATTTCTAGGACAGTATCAGATTTCAGAAAAAAATAAAAAAGGTTGATAAACATTACTAGATCCTATTTTTAATTAAGAATTGATTTTAGCATCTTTTTCAACATATTCACTTGATTTTTATTTTATTTTATAGGGGATATCTCGGTAGTTAGTCAAGACTACAATTTCTAGGACAGTATCAGATTTCAGAAAAAGGATAAAGGTTAATAAACTTTACTAGGTCCTATATTTAATTAAGAATTAATTTTAGTATTTTTTATATGCGCTTGATTTTTATCTTATTTCATAAGGAATAATTTGGTAGTTACTGAAGACTACAATTTTTTTTTCTCTGGTTTCATTCCTATTAATTTTTCTAAAGTAAAATTATTTATTTCTATTTTAAGATACACTTGCTTTATAGTAACTTTAAGGCCATGGCTTTCGAAATTTCTTTTGGTATTTTATAACTTATGTATCTTAATCATGGAAATTATTTCTTATATACCAGCTAAGGTATTATCTAAAAATATTTGTTTTTTTATAGGATGATTTTGAAACTACTACATTGGCATTCTAATATGATATAAGGATTTTCTTACGATTAAAGTTATACAGGAATACCATATTTTTGTTTTTAGATTAATTATAAAAGAACATTAAAATTCTATAAAGGAGAGGTTCATTGAACCACTTCAGTATGTTTATGTTTCTTTAATGAGTTTAAATCAATCTCTCTCTTTTCTATTATTCATTTTGTACTAATCATT
Source organism: Palaemon carinicauda (assembly GCF_036898095.1). NCBI lineage: Eukaryota > Metazoa > Arthropoda > Malacostraca > Decapoda > Palaemonidae > Palaemon > Palaemon carinicauda. The sequence goes on along the minus strand of NC_090744.1, from coordinate 107,491,380 downwards.
TTGTTTCACGATTGGCCAGTAACATTTGATTTAAACAGTAAGATTAACAAAAATATTATTCTAAAACATTTAGTTAAACAGTAAGATTAATAAAGATATTATTCCAAAACGTTTTATTGAAACAGTAAGATTGACATAGATATTATTCTAAAACGTTTTATTGAAACAGTAAGATTGACAAAGATATTATTCTAAAACATTTTATTTAAACAGTAAAATTAACAAAGATATTCTAAAACATTTTATTTAAAAAATCCTTCCATTTCTTGTGGTTACTAATACACGGTGTTGTGGTAAAGAAATTTATTTTTTCTTTTTTTTCTTTTTTGCTTCATCAAAAATGTTCGAGTAAAAGTACGCTGTAAATGATAAAAATAAAATCATTCGAATTTTTCTAATAGACTCCCAGCATTGCACGGTGCTTAATTCTATATTTTTTTTTTCTTTTTTTTTCTTTTTTTTCTATTTTTCAAAAGCATCTTCGAAGATAAGAAATCGAAGTATTCAAGTCAATTGCTAAACTACTAAAAAGAATCATAGCAATTATGTATTATTTTTCATATCTTTAAATAAACACCTTCTAGCTCCCTTGAATTCAAAATAAGTACAAAAAGCCTTAATAGACTGTAATAAACAAATATCAGATAAAGAACACATAATCAAAATAGCATTAAATCAGCGGATAATTTCGAACAAGGATTTTCCGCGACTTGAATAAAAATCAAACGTACTTCCATTCGCCAAACCTGTTTTGCCAGTTGTGCCCCGTCCCGACACTTCGAAGAATCATTCACATCGTTCACCTCTTTTCTTCCCAGTGACCTTTGGCGTCGTGTTCACCAGGACCCACTGACAGGGTCTTGGTGTAGACCTCACTTTCTTCCGTGTGCTTGAAGTACTGCAAGTTCACTCGAGAACAGGTTTTCCTCTTGAAGGGATATTCATTTAATTGTCGATTCAAATTTCTTGCTTTAATCAGGTCTTTTAACAGGTTTATAAATACCCCCTATATGTTAAAATCAGTTTTTTATTTCACACCCATCTTTGTTTATCTAGTTTAGCAATCCCATTTACATGTTAACGCCCTTTTTTTTATCCTTTTTTTTTATTTGGCTTATTAATCCGCTTTGTTTGTTTACACTTATTTTTTAGTCATTCTTGTTTATCAGGTTCATCCCTCCCCCTTTTTTTATTGACTGCAGTATCGCAAGAGCTTATGTCTAGCTGTAAGGGTCAGACAATCTACAACAACAATAACAACAACAACGACAACAACAACAACAGATCCCCTCTTATTTATCTACAATCCTTTATTTCACACCCCTGTAGGCGAGCTCACCGTGGAAAAGATTCCCGTCAGACAGGTATTAAGCCTGGAGGACGGGACTCAGATCTACATCCTGGACGACTTTCTCTTCGATAATCGCCAGAAAGTCGGACAGATCTTCCACGCGAGAAACGCCGGAGAGCTGAGCAAACCCACCGGACCTCCTCTGGACATCCTGGAGCCGACCGACTTCATTCCATCCCCTCAGTTTGGAGGACCTCCTGGCTCTCAGGAATTCTCTGGGTTCGCTCCTATCGCCCCTCCGGCTCTGCCACCGGGCGTCAGTCCCCCTGCATCACCGATAGCTCCAGGAATCCGCAGCGAAGTAGCGCCTCCTGCGTTGCCTCCAGGAGTCTTTCCCCCCGCTCCCCCTGTCGGGGCTGAGATCCGCTCCCCCGCAGGACCACCAGCAGCACCTTCCAGTGGAATAAGGCCTCCTGGGCCACCTTCCATTTCAGTTATCCGCGCCCCAGCACCGCCGCCTCGTGGGGCTGTTGGACCTAAGCCCCCAGCACCGCCGCCTCGTGGGGTTGTTGGACCTAAGCCCCCAGCACCGCCACCGTCCTTCACAAGGAACAGTGCTCTTGCACCACCGTCAGAAGGACAAGGCAAGGTAAGGCGCCATGCCTGAGGCCTAAGCTGAAATCATTTTTTGGCTGATAGGTTGCTTTCGCTTTTAGATACAGTATTAGATACAGAGTAGATTTTAGACAATGGTGTCGTGCATTTCAGTAATATACACGTCTTCTTAGTTCTACTTTTATAGTAAACAACAATGCTGACTTGACTTATAGTCTACATATGTTAATTACTTTTATTTATTCATTTTTTTTTTTAATATTCGTGGTCTTCCTGGAAGTCAATCTACTGGAACCTGGAAGTTAGTTTGCTGGATCCAAGGCTTAGAGTTTAGAAATCACAATAAAAGATCCAAGTTTGATTCATAAGGTAAAATTCACTTGGCTTTAACACCAAACTACAATTCAATAATTATTTTTAACTTCCAGTAACCTACAAATTAGCAGTTGACTCACAGAAAAATAAATCTCGACATGAAGCAATTGTATTGTTGTTTAGATGTAATGACAACTTTGACATATCCGTCATCTTCAAATACTATCATTTTGACCATATAATTATGAAGTTAACAATTTACTTTGTAGTTTTGTATCTATGATAAAAGAGACTAGAATTAGTATACTTAACATCCAACCATCTACTTTGTAATGTAGTAATAAACTTCTTGATGCTTTGTGTATTATTAATGTTTAATCCATAGCATGCTATTATTGCATATATTTAGTATAAGTAAAAATCTATTTATTTAGAAAATTTTGATGTAAACAATAACTTCACTATCTCTCTCTCTCTCTCTCTCTCTCTCTCTCTCTCTCTCTCTCTCTCTCTCTCTCTCTCTCTCTCTCTCTCTGACGTACTGATACTAAAGTATATCTCTTATGCTCAAATATCTATCTGATTTTTCTTTCTAAATAGTACAATTTACAATAAAAAAAAATCATATTTTATTCGAACAAGGGTAAAAAGGGTAACTATACATTATGATATTTTGCATCTAATCATCATATGATTAAAAATATAAAATAAAGTCAAAAGATTTCTTTGATTTTTTAATTTTCCTGTTTTTCCTCTTATCCTCCTATCATAATTTTGTTCTTTTTCTTCTACATCTTTCTTTATTTTCTCTCAAAACATAACGCAGAAATATTGATAGATATTAGAAGGCTGAAATAAATGTAATTGAGATAAAAATTCTATAAAGAAAATTTTAATTATGTCCTAATTTATTTGTAATTTTTTTCTATTGGTGAAATCGCTCTTTAATTACTTGTATTATCTATTATGAAAATGTTGAAAATATTAAAAGAATATTCTAATATAATTTGTGGTATTCTAAGAATCATGTAGATAATCAGATCTCTAAAATCGAGTCTACATTTATCCTAGTTATGTATAACAATAATAATGTGTATATATACATATGTATATGTGTGTATGCATACATACATATATGCATATATATATATATATATATATATATATATATATATATATATATGTATATACATACATATATATATGTATATATATATACATATATATATGTATGTATATATATATACTTATATATATACACACATATATATATATATTTATATATATATATATATATATATATATATATATATATATATATACAGTATATATATATATATATAATATATATATGTGTGTGTGTGTGTATGTATATATATATATATATATATATATATATATATATATATATATATATATATATATACAGTTAAATTTATATACATATATCTTGAACACCTGTCTCTATTAGATATGACTACTATAAATTATATATCTAATTATATATTTAATTAAATAAAGCCATTTTAATCACCACGTCTCTTTGATTCTGTCCTTTTTCCCACACGCATGACGGAAATAAAGAATGAAAAAAAACGACTCAAGACAATTCATTCTTGGCATCTGTCATTTATGTCCTTTTTCAGATTTCTCTGTCGCTTCTAGTGTAGACAGATGTATGGCAGCTGCATCTGTGCTTCTTTGATTTGTAGGGTAATTTTGTGTTTTTGTGTAACCCATAACATATATCTGTAACTATATAATATGTATACATTAAGCATGCACAGACAAGTGTTCATACACATGTTCAAAATCACATACTGTATACTGTACATTCACATTCATTATATACAGTATATAATATATATACATTTATAAACACAACTACAAATGCAATACTATTTAGTTCACTGTAGGACAAAGGCCTCAGACATGTCAATCATGTCTGAGGTTTGGCCAGTTTACATCACCACGCTGACCAACTGCGGATTATCGATGGTTAGAGACCTTTACCTGATTACTAGCAGCTAGCCAACCTAGTATAGGTGGCCTTGACTAATATAGTATTGCTAATCATTTCGATACACACGCCCTTTCACCACGTTAAGGTATCTCCCCTCACTATGTCTGTATATATATATATATATATATATATATATATATATATATATATATATATATATATATATATATATATATATATAAATATACATATATATGTGTTTATATATATAAACACATATATATGTATATATATATATATATATATATATATATATATATATATATATATATGTAAACACATATATATGTATATATGTATATATGTGTATATATATATATACACATATATATATACACATATACTGTACATATATACATATATATGTGTTTTTGTATATATATATATATATATATATATATATATATAAATATATATACATATATATATATATATATATATATATATATATATATATATATATATATATATATATATATGTGTGTATGTATATACATGAACCATTGGGTTTTGGTGTGATTAAAGCAAACGTAATGGATAAAGAATTCTGTTCTCTGTTAATAGTATCTTTCCCGTTTATCTTTCCAATACTAAAGTTAAACACAAGAAAGTTTTCTTGTTACAAAAAAAAAGAAAAAAAAAATAAACCTTCAGTTGAATGTATACTATATGATGTAAAAAAACAGGAAAAGAAAATCTTTAGAGCACTTAAAAATTCTCAAAAATTGTAAAATTAAAATCAGATTAAATCCCACATTCAAGCCATACTAATCTACTAAGTTATCATCTATATAATTATGTAAACGAGAACTACTACTACTCGTTGAACATAAAAACAAATCTCAGTTGGGTCTGTCCTAGTCCTTTTACCTTCTGCGATATTTCATTTCTGAAAACGTGTTAGTCCTCTCTCCCTCTCTCCTTTTCCTGTCTCAGCCTAAAATAATTAAAGCTATCTTATTAATCGCTCTTTTGAAACTCAAGAAAGTGTATGTTGTTGAGTTACCATAGTTAATTTAGGAATATGATATCTGGTGTTCCTCAGGATAGTATTCTTGGACATTAGTTTTCATACTACAAACACATGATATGTGGTTAAGCCTAGAAAACAATCTCGTTGCTATGCAGATGATGCTACTCTCTCTGTATCTATTCCATATCCAAAATGTAGATCTGGGGTTGCTGAATCTCTTGATAGAGAATTATCTAAAATTGGTGCATGGTGCAAATTATGGGACACGAAGCTGAACCGTAACAGAACTCAAAGCATTATTGTAAGTATACTGTAGGTGGAGGACAGTTGCTCCTCAACATCCGGATCTCAGCATTGATAATGTTTTTTAACCCTGTATGACTCTTCTAAAATACCAGGTGTAATTCTTGAAAGAAAATTTACTTTGCAGAAACACATTCGGTCTGTTTCTTCTTTAATTACCAAATAATTGGCTTAATGAGAAAGTCTTTTAAGATATACGGTGTTCAATCTACTCTGAAAAAGTGTTTGAATTCTTTCGTTCTACCTTGTTTCAAGAATTGTTCTCCTGCCTGCTCTTCAGTTGAACAAAAAACTTGCTGACTATTAAATTTCTTATTCCTGGTCAAGATATTAATCTCTGGCACCGTCGTTCAGTTAGTTTTTGTGCATATTTTTATCATTTTGACCATCCTTTGCATTCAAATCTTCCCAGACTGTACCATCATATACGTAGTAAGAATGCAGTTAATTCTAACAGTATTGTCTTCTCCATCATGAGACTCAACAGTACACAGTATTCTAAAAGTTTCATTCTGGCTATGTTCAGATTGTGGAATGATCTTCCTAGTCCGGCAGATAAAATCGATAGAACTTCAGAAGTTCAAACCTTCAGCGAATGATTTTATATAGAAAAGTTGAATAAGTCTCTCTTCATAGTTTATATATGACAGATCTATTTTAACGTTGTTACTGATCCTAAGATCTTTTATATTCGTCATTCATTACTTCTCATATAGTTTATTTATTTCTTGTTCTCAATGGGCTATTTCCCCTGTTGGAGCTATTAAGCTTGTAACATCGAGCTTTTCCAACTAGGGTTATAGCTTAGGTAATAATAATAATAATAATAATAATAATAATAATAATAATAATATGAGACCTTAAAAGAATTACTTCCAAACGTGAATATATCATCCCTAAACAAGCAGTTCTTAAACCAGGCCTCAGTCATTTCCAGACCCGCGCTGTTGCTAAACAGCTGATAGCCAAGGTTTAGCGAAAGTAAAAGTTCATTTCCCATTTCTGTCATTATTCTGTAATTTTACCGGAAATATGCACAAGATTTTCATACAAAAATGAACATTCAAAAAGGTAATGTCCGTAATTTATTGTTCGGTATTTTTGGGTTGCCTCATTTTGTTACATATAGACACTGGTCTAAATAAATAAAGCCATATCTGATGACGATATATATCAAAACCATATGGACATACTTATCAGCAGGAAGTTCCAGGTATTGACGCCAGAGGGTACCAAGTTGCTCATATAAACCCATTTCACATCACTGATCCAAGCAGTAAATTATCTAGCTAGTTGTCAATCAATTGCATCGGCTAATGACCTGGGCAAAAAAACTTAGATTCAAGAAGAGAGAGAGAGAGAGAGAGAGAGAGAGAGAGAGAGAGAGAGAGAGAGAGGGGGGGGGGGGAGGGCACAAAGCCTATAAACAACATTAAGAGGTCACATAAGTATAATTTGTATGATAGGTCATTCATAGAAATATAACTTGTATATAATAAGACAAAGACCTACAACTAAAACTCAAATGTAATAAGACATCATGCAATTGAAAATTGTATGAAATATAATTCCTACTATTTTACCCTAGATATCTTTAGTTTTCCATTATTTTATTACACATTTAATGCTTTATAACACGGAATAAAGTAGTTTGAGAATTTCATTTTAAGTTAAAGAATAAAAAAGAAGGATTTCTATAGCTTCTTTTCCGTCATTTTCTTTGCTTCAAAACAGGAAAATCCTATTGGAAATTTATCCATCAAAAGGGGAAAAAATTTATTTAAACAAAAATCCCCTTAATCCCTTAACTTTAGGGGAAAATCGTGGTGTCATGCCAAGCTGTTTTCATGTCAGTCAGAGAGAATGAAGATCGTGTAGTGGGAGGTCCAGAGGTTTACACCAGACCTCAAATTATTACACTTAACACTCCTCTGGAAAACCTAGTGGCGCGGGAACATGATAGATTAAAGCCGGCTTCATTTAAGCCAACAAAGACGAATATTGTCTGAAAAGTCCAAGAAATATTATAAATGTTGGATTATGGCCGATGAAGATAATGGTGCAAAATCGACAAAAGCTCATATTAGGTAACTGGAAAGCAACTCATTACTATTCACCTAATCCAGAGCGTTGATGACTTAACAGATAAAAAGTCCTACATGACTGAGGACTATGAAACGTAAAGCAGATGATGATGAGTGAAAAAGCATTGATTTAAAAGCTCAAGACAGAGACGACTGGAGAAATCTAACCGAGGCCCTTTGCGTCAATAGGCGTAGGAGGAGATGATGATAATGATGATAATAATGTCATTTAGGCTTACAGTGGCCTATTGGAAATGTCCCTGCCTGGTTCGAGCTCCGTTTAAGCTCGATAGTTTCTTGTAGTGTCTGCAACCTCACCATCCTTGTTAGTTAGAGAGAGGGGTTATGAGTTAGTTTAAAGGTCTATCTACTGAGTCATCAACAGCCATTTCTTGGCCCTCTCTGGGTCCTAGCTTGGATGGAAAGAGGGCTTGAACGCTGGTCATATGTATATATGATCAGTCTCTAAGGCATTGTCACTGTCCTTGACTCTACCATTCATGAGTGACCTTTGAAACATAATTAGTTTATTAATTTGATCTGTATCAAGTGTAAACATCGAGTGCCAGTTATGCGATCAGGTTGATGTTCCAACAATAAAAATAACAATAATAATGCAATTTTTTTTATATTTTTTTTTATTTTTTTTTTTTTTTTTACTTGGCAACTTTCCATTTTATATCTGACCTCAAATTATACCCAAAGGAATTGACGATAACACCCAACAACCAAATGTGGCTTGTAAAAAAAAAAAAAAAAAAAAAAAAAAATATATATATATATATATATATATATATATATATATATATATATATATATATATATATATATATATATATATATATATATATATATATATATATATATATATAGTTAAAATTATATCAAATTATGCAATCTAAATGGCAAAGTAGTTCAACTAGTCTTGAATCAATTTGAGTAAAAAATAAAACTATATATATATTTTCAAAAGAAATCTATTGGTAATATAAGAATAGTCATGAACACACAAAATAAATCTGAAAGAATTATTGAGGTAAGAATAGATAATATCAAACAGCAATGCGTCTCGATACCAAGAAAAAGAATTGTTAGAGAAAATACCTCGATATTAAATCAGACTTAAAAGGAATCAGTGGAACGGCCACCTGACAGAAGCACACACATAAAAGAACATTATTATTATTATTATTATTATTATTATTGTTGTTGTTGTTGTTGTTGTTGTCATCAACATCTTTGCTTTTGCTACTGTTTTAATCATATCTTATTACATAGTTATCATTATCATTGACATTACTATCATCAATGATATTATTCTTTACTGTTAATGTAATATGTATTATCATGACCATTAACATCATAATATAACTATTGTTACTAATGGCATTATTATCATAAATATCTTTACTATCCATTACTAATAAGGAAATCGAGCTTACAAAAAAATATTTATAAA
>NC_090744.1:107472317-107477317 GCF_036898095.1 Palaemon carinicauda | reverse complement strand
CAGGGACGAGAGATTGGGAGGAATGCATAAACGCTATGTAATTGGCTGTAATGTTTCTTTATTTTCATTCCTCTCACTGATGCATTACATATTACAAAGCCGGCAGTTTCTTGTTACTGTTTTATCTAATGGAATTTTTTTTTTTTTTTTTTTTCAGTTGTTCATAATATGAGTAATGTAAATATTTCTTTACGGCAAGCTGAATGTTATTCTTAAAAATACAATAATATGAGAATATGAAACATAATACAACTGTAAGACATTAAAATATTACTACATTTTAGTCTGTAGCAAAATAATCTGCGAGATTGGTTTCTTTGCTTTGTGGAACGAACGAAGCAAAACTGATTTACCTTAACCTAAGATAGCCTTCTTGTTATAAGAAAATTGTAATCATCAAAATATGGGCACTTACTGAAGCAGGACTCTTGGAAACCCTCTTCTTAATTCCAACATTTAACAAGATCTCAACCCTTCCCCAGAGGGGCAAAGCAAGGGATAAAGTGGGATTATTATTATTATTATTATCATTATTACTAGCTAAGCTACAACCCTAGTTGAAAAACCAAGATGCTATAAGCCCAATGGCTCAACAGGGAAAAATTCCCCAGTGAGGAAAATAAACAAACGATATAAAAGATAATGAATAATTGAAATAAAATATTTTAAAAACATTAACAACATTAAAACAGATATTTCATATATAAAACTATAAAAGATTTATGGCAGCTGATTGTACTCTGAGTCCCTGTCCCTGTTGTTGGAGCGAGACAGTGAAAGGGGCGTCAACACAAACAATGAGACAGCAACAGAAAGTGAAAGGACAATTCAAAGGTGCGTCTGATTATGTAGCCAGTTGCATAGAGCTGTAGGACACTCGACACATTCTGAAAGGTTTCGAAAATACTCGCATAAACGCTATACTTAAACGAGTTTAGGCCATATTCGGGCAAGCGTCAATTTCTTCAGCAAATACGCCCGTTGGAAAAGGCGTATTTTTTTTTTTCTTTACCTTCTCGGGTGAAGTCAATTAAACTCTTCCATTGTGTTCGCTTGCCACAGAGCGAAATGAAACCCTCCAGGTCTGGACGTATATTCTTACAGATAAGATTTTATGAGAAATTATTTAAAAGAGAAAATAACTTTTCAGGGAACTTGTAGTGTGGAAACAAGAAATTTGTCAGTGTAAATATATTTCTTCGGTTCATTTTATGGGTATTTACATAAGCGTCTAAAAGTTTATTACCTCTCGTCTGACTGCTAATGGCCACTTGATACCAACTGCCGTAACTTTAGAAGGACTTCCAGAAATTATTTACACACGGTTTTATTATCCCAGCTGGTCTGGTAAATATCCTAAAATAACATTAAATAACAAAAGAAATCAATTTAACCCGGTGATGAAGTGTGGGGACAGAGGTAGATGGAGAGCGCTGGTCAGAGACATCGACCCTACATAAAGGTGGGAAAAGATGCAGACAAAGAACAACAACAACAACAAAGAAATTAATTATGCGGACCTTCTATAGTTATAAGGCTGTTTATGTAATCATAGTTCTCATTAAACAAAAAAAAAACATGAGCAACAAAGAAAATAATTCTGTGTACTGTTGATAGTTGTAAGATCATATGCTGAGTTTTCAACTAATTATTCTAAGATATGGTCGCTTCTGTTCAGGTTTATAATTATATGATATGTTCTGTATTCTTAGACGATAACACACATAGACACACACACACACACACACACACACACACATATATATATATATATATATATATATATATATATATATATATATATATATATATATATACATATATATATATATATATATATGTATATATATATATATATATATATATATATATATATATATATATATATATATATATATATATATATACATATATATATATATATGTATATATATATATATATATATATATATATATATATATATATATATATATATATCCATTTCTGAGTTTAGCTGTTTGCGTGTCTCGTTGATCAGCAAGACTGCAGTAGTCCGGGCTATCCATAATAGGTTGTTTGCTATGAGCTATCAGATAAAAGACTTCCACCATCACTAATCCATAGTTGGCGAGTGTGATGATGAAAACTGGCCAACCCCCAGACATGAATAAGGACATGTCTGCGGTCCTGTTGTCCTACAGTGCATTAGAAACGGCTGTATTTCTTTGTCTTTGCTGTTATATATATATATATATATATATATATATATATATATATATATATATATATATTATATATATATATATATATATATATGTATATATATACATATATATATATATAAATATATATATATATATATATATATATATATATATATATATATATATATATATATATATATGTATATATATATATATATATATATATATATATATATATATATATATATATATGTGTGTGTGTGTGTGTGTGTCAGTGCGTGTGTGTGTGTGTATAGATGCCTAACGTGTAAATACAGATAGAATTATCAAGTTATACCTTCAAGAACATCCGACCCCTCCACCGATGTTTATTTAATTTTCAATTTAAATGTCTTCATGTTGGTCGAGGGGGATTTGAGGAAAAAAAAAAAAAAAACAAACCTTTATTATCAATCAAGAAATTCAGCAGGTTATTCATATTGATGTTCTGCACTTTAGCATTAATCTAACGGTAGGATTTAACACGAGTCACATTTCCGTTCATTCTTTTTTTATTACCTTTTGCAAACTTCGTTGCGAAGGTTATGTTTTGATAGGCGTGCGTGTATTTATTTGTTTGTATGTATGTCTGAGTATTTGCAATTCGCATAACTCAAAAACTATTTGACCAAATCTCATTAAATTTTGGGGGATGATTGGCCATGGTCTAAGGACAATTTGATTAGATTTTGGGAGGTGATTGGATCAAAAGTCAAGGCCAAGGTCATGAAAAGGGTAAAACACGTCTTTTTACCATACCGTGACCATTTTTTATACAATTTGCTTAAAACTATCGTCAAAATATGCATAATTCAGTTGTTGATTTTATAATATACATGATATAGGCGAAGGTATGCGCTCTTACCAAGTGTCCGTTCTAGATATTTTATTTTTCTAGCGTTGAAAAGGGTTAAAAAAAGGATAATTACGTCATCAATAAAAAGAATTAATATTGAATCCTCAAAAAAATATTTCATTATTTTTCATTTTTTTTTATTCTTTTTGCATTGAGAAAGGTTGTATTTTCCATATCTTAATTTTCCGAATTAATTACGCCTTCAATAAAAAGAATTAGTATTGAATCTCTAATAAAATAGCAAATTGCATCAAGGTTAGAAACGCCTTCAAATTGATTGTTATTTTTTTCATTACTGTTTTTATGAACTTAACTAACAAAGACGATGAGGTTGTAGCGACCAAAGGAACTAACGAGTTGCTGTGCCTGATTGGTAACGTCTCTGCCTGGTGTTTGCCAGTCGGGTGTTCGAGTCCCGCTCAGACTTGTTAGTGCCATTAGTGTTTGCAACCTTACCATCCTTGTGAGCTAAGGTTGGGGAGTTTGGGGGAACCTATAGGTCTATCTGCTGAGTCATCAGCAGCCACTGCTGGCCCTCCCTGGTTCTAGCTTGGGTGGAGAGGAGGCTTGGGCGCTGATCATATAAATATATGGTCAGTCTCTAGGGCATTGTCCTGATTGCTAGGACAATGTCACTGTCCCTTGCCTCTGCCATTCATGAGCAACCTTTAAAATGCTTAAAGCGGGACTCAAACCCCAGTTTGGCAAATCACCAGGCAAGGAGGATACCACCAAGCCACCACATCCAAATATATATTATGACTAAAAAAGAAAGTCTTCTTGGAAGTGAAAACAAACGCGATTACTTACAAAACTTTCCACTAAGACATAATGTTACAGAGAAAAGTTACATTCACGAATAAATTTTCTGTTACATATTAATAATGATGATTTAAATTAAAATGTATGTGTCTATATTGTGTATTTGTGTATTATTATTCTCTTTTTCTCTCCTACTGGAGTCAATTATTTTTATTTTATTCCGATATTCACCAGCATTAGTGGCATCTTTCTCTCATTCGCGATATCTCTCTCTCTCTCTCTCTTCTCTCTCTCTCTCCCTCTTCCCTCTCTCCTCTCCTCTCTCTCCCCGTCTCTCTCTCTCTCTCTCTCTCTCTTACTTGTTTCTACAATTTTAAACTTTTCTAAGAAATCAGAGTTGAAAATAAATTAAAATCACAGTGAAAACCTTCTCAAAACCGCGCACAGGACAAAACTTCATAATATATACTTTATTTCAGATTCGTATCTCTTGATTTCATATTCATCGTACAAATAAGATAACTATTACTTAACGAAGGACGTCTTTGAAGATTATCCAATATATATAAGAGGGGATTTAATGGTTGAATATTTGCTATCTAGCAACCCATCGTGCAATTTTGTTTTCGCTGAATGAACTTACGTCTCACTCAGCTGTTTATTTGTTTGTTTTGATACTTTGCTCGGATTATTATCCTGATGTTTAACAATTCATAGTCATGTCAAGTGAAGGAATGAATCCTTATTTTGTGTCATTTCTCTTTAAACAATCGTCAAACACCCAGGGGAACTTTGAAAGTAATCAGTATTGCCATCAACTGATCAACAAAACAGCCAGCATCCCCGTTTTCGTCATCTCCCGCGTGGGTCCAGGTCAGCCGAGAAGGTTTGTGTGGGGTTGGAGAGGATGAGGGAGGGAGGGAGGGTAAAGGATATGAGAGCAGGGGGGTGAAAAGGGGGTGTTACTGAGAAGCAGGACCAGCAAAGCACAACTACACTACTTATGAGTTGCTGTTGTCGCGAATGGCGCTGGGAGGCTGTGGTGATAGACAAGGAGAGATGGGATGGATGCTGCAATCTCCTCCTCCTTCTCCTCATCCTCCTCTCAGAGGAGGCGACGGAGGAGGAGGAGGAGGCAAGGGAGCGAACGAAAGGAGGA